>NC_079215.1:14593299-14657231 GCF_029633865.1 Lampris incognitus | reverse complement strand
GGACCAGACAAAAAAGTCCAAAATTCAGAAACTCACTCACACCGAAACAACACGCTGCTGCTCCGTACACTCACTCGCACTTCCGCTCAGAGAGAGAGAGAGAGAGAGAGAGAGAGAGAGAGAGAGAGAGACGAGAGAGACAGAGAGAGAGAGAGAGAGAGAGAGAGAGAGAGAGAGAGAGAGAGACAGAGAGAGACAGAGAGAGAGAGAGAAGAGAGAGAGAGAGAGAGAGAGAGAGAGAGAGAGAGAGAGAGAGAGAGAGAGAGAGAGAGGAGAGAGAGAGAGAGAGAGAGAGACGAGAGGAGAGAGAGAGAGAGACGAGAGAGAGAGAGAGACAGAGAGAGAGAGAGACAGAGGAGAGAGAGACAGAGAGACAGAGAGAGAGAGACAGAGAGAGAGAGACAGAGAGAGAGAGACAGAGAGAGAGAGAGACAGAGGGAGAGAGACAGAGAGAGAGAGACAGAGAGAGAGAGACAGAGGAGAGAGACAGAGAGAGAGAGACAGAGAGAGAGAGAGATGGAGCATGAAAAAAGGAATGGAACCATGAGTGCGCATGGGCGCACCCGCACTTGCGTCCATATGTGTATGTGTATGTCTAGTGATGGGTGTGTGTGTGTGTGTGTGTGTGTGTGTGTGTGTGTGTGTGCCCTCTACATGTGAACCACGGTCCGGCGGGAACAAAACCACCCTCCAGCTGGAGCTATCTCCTTTATGTCGCGGCCTGCACCCTGCACCTGGTTTGTCTGAGCTGCCTGGAAGTTTAAACAAGACGGGACGGCAAACAAGAGGCAAGTGGGGAGCTAATTGATTGCCTTTGTGCTGCCTTCCTGCGGTTAAACACTCTTTCCCAGACGACAAGACAAGCCAGCGGTGCACAGAACGATTTATTTGCTGTAGACAAATAAATAGCTTCCACTTTGACCTTCATGTTCATTTTATACGTCCAATTCATGTCTGGCTATATGAAGTGCAATCCTACAGTAAGCTTGATATGATAATTGGTTCTCTATTTGAATTATTATCAGGGCAGGCCGGTCTCTTTAAGATACCCAATAATCAGCGCTGACAGTCTGGCCTGCTTCAGTTAGTCTGAGGGGAGAGTTCACTACTTGGCGCCGTCTGAAATCAAGGCATTTAAGGATGAGTAAGAAGGGAAGGGTTTCCCTTTTGCAAGAAAAGTGCAAACTGCCACGGGTTTGCTCTCTGCAGGCCCTTCTCCGCCCACGGCCGTGGAGATGATACTGCCACGAGCCTCGCCTCCACCCGGCGTGCTCATTGACCGAACATCTCCCCGCTGTATGGATTGCGAATCCAAACCTCAGAATATGTTTAGAATTTTATAGCCGGGCTAAAATAGCCACGCGTCCCCCCACCTGTTCCATTTTAATACTTTGCATTTGCTATTTTTGCAATGCTGTTGGATTTAGACACGGAGAGCCGCCGCAGGAGGGGGAAAAAACCCAAACATAAAGCCCTCTTATATCTGCGTCACGGATATTTGAATCGTATATGCGAACGTCTTGATGACACAATACTGCACAGGGGGACGAAACAAAGTAAAAAGTGCCCAGATGCCGTTTGCTGAAAAGCCCACGAGATTCACGTGTGAGAAGTGCAACTTGTGGGTATTTAGGATATTTAAGAAGGCAGGCTCATGTGACAACAGACCAAAAGTACATTTCCAAGGAATATAAATGACACACAAGCACTGAAAACCCAAAGCCCGGTTAGTAGAGAGCCTTGGGGAAGAAAAGGAATGGATGTGAACGCATGGGACGCCATAGGGACACAGAAGACACGGAAAACAGAAAATACGGCCTGAGAAAACAGATCCGGATCAGACAGATCCCCTCTCGCAAATTTCCTTTGGTTAGGATACTCACAAAATACATCCCCTTCACTCACAAGTCAGCAAAACCAAAAAGGGTCACGACTCTTAAGTTACCCAGTTTGTGCACAATACCGAAACGTTGCGGACTCAAACCCGCACGTGTGCTCTGATGACTCGGCAAAGTCTTGTGTGAATGTGTAAAGCGGGTGGCTGTGTGTAATATAAAGGCCATTTTCACATTTTGTGCCTCGGTGTCACTTCAAATGCACGAAGCCTCGAAGGCACCGAAAAGCACCCTGAGGGAGAGGGTCCTGCTGGGCCGTAAAGGACCCCCCCCCCCATTGTTCAATCACAATAAAGTTTAGAGTTTTATTCACCTTCTGGTTGGTCTAACTTTTACACACCCACGGTTAGTATTTCGCCCTCGTCCCCTTTGACCCCTGTCCTTTAAACTTGCTCCCTTTTCCAGTGAGGTGAAAAGAGGTGGGCGGGGTTATGCATGCTGTCAGTCATGGGCAGCTGGGGCTTAAGTCTTTGTGATGCAAACAGTTGGGAGATTGACAGAGAACAGACAGATTCAATTTTGAGCGGCCCTTAAAAGACAGATAAAGTTTAAGGAGTGCCTGCAGGCAGATAGTACCTCAGTAATAGGTTCTCTGTCTATGGTGTGAGAGATCATAAACGAGTCCTACCATTGTCCTCAACGGTGAAGTAGAAGATATCGCTTGTGGCGTTGCTCCCATCCAACAACACGTAACAGATCTTCATGTCGTCGATATCAGCTGAGGGTATGGGAAGCATTGGGGGGGGGGGCAGAGTGTTAAATGGTATAAATGCTTTTGATCTGCAAATGCTCTGCACTTGCTTTGGTAATTGAAAGGATTAGCCCACTTCTCCTTGAGCTTCAGTTACTGCCTTCAGGCTTTCGGCTTAAAAGGTGACAAAGTCCATTAATATTGTAAACATCCTAGAAATTATATTTTACTATTCATTTTATTTTTCACCAAAATAAATTATATATATATATATATATATATATATATATATATATATATATATATATATATATATATTATCTATATTATAATCCATCCATCCATCCATTATCCAAACCGCTCATCCTGCTCTCAGGGTTGTGGGGATGTTGGAGCCTATCCCAGCAGTCATTGGGCTATAATATTATATATATAATTTTTCATTTGAAAATCGTTGTCCCCAATTTCTACACATGATGATGATAATAATGATGATTGTTTAACATCATCATCATCATCATTATTATTATTATTATTGTTATTATTATTATTATTATTGTTATTATTATTATCATTATTATTTTCTGGCGGCCTGTCCAGGGTGTCTCCCCGCCTGCTGCCCAATGACTGCTGGGATAGGCTCCAGCATCTCCACGACCCTGAGAGCAGGGTAAGCGGTTTGGATAATGGATGGATGGATAGTAGTAGTAGTAAAAGTGGTAGTAGTAGTAGCAGTATGTAGCAGTTATATATTCCTATTTAATTCTGGACAAACACTTGTCAAATTTAAATGTCTATTAAGGTATTAGTTGACAGTGAACTGTTAAAACTGTTGTTATTCTATCTTATTTTGCTTCTCTATTTTATTCAATCTTAGTTGTACTTATTAGTTAATGTTACAAGCTTACCTTGAGTGAAGGTGGTTGTGCTATCATTTCCCACCGCAGTGTTCATGATGAAGCCATGCAGAGGAGCCTCAGACACAGTGTACTTCAGGACCTTTCGGGGGCTGTCTCTGTCCTCGGACCTAAGGGCCTTGCTGGTGATCAGGAAGCCCAGGTGGCCTGTTTGGAGGATCCTTAGTGAGGCAGCTGCTTTATTGACCACAATCTGGGGGACACCGTTGTCCACGGTGTTGATGCGAATGATCATCATCTGGGGCTTGCGTGTCTCGTATACAGTGTCAGGAAAGACGTAAAAATCTGTGTGTGTGCCATCTGTGACAGTGAAGGAGAAGCTGTCTTCATTTGTTTCAGTGCTATCATGCTTATATGTGATGAGGTTTTCATTGAGGTCTTGCTTGGTAAAGGTAGTAATTGGTTGGGTGTTGTTGAAGAGCAGCTGCCCGTGCACTGGCACCTGGGTGACGATGAAACGCAGCAGGTTGTCTGGAGTGTCCCGATCTTCAACTGTCAACTCAAACGGTGTGATGAGCTTAGTTTCTCCCTCTCCAACAACTAGCTTGTTGATGGTTAAGACGGGTTTCTTGTTATCCACGTCCGTGATGGACACTCTAAAGGTACGGAAGACAGGGTTTGTAACCATCTGTGACCTCAAACTCAAAGCTGTCCATCTTCATCTCATCATCAGAGGTGTGGATATAGTAAATCTTGTTGCCAGCAAGCTGCAGTTGGGTAAAGGTGGAGATGGGAACACCTGGGTGGTCAGTGCTCTCAAGATGACCTCTGCTTGGGGCTCGTGTGATGCTGAAACTCAGGTATTCATCAGGACTGTTAATATCAGTGGTGCTGAGGAGGTCCGTGGTAAGAGTTACTTTTCCACCCTCTTTCAGAGTCACACCTTTGTTAATTATATCTGGGAAGACCATGTCAATACTTCCAATGTTGATATAGAAGTAACGGTCAATGAGGGGATTGATGCCATCTGTGACGTCAAATTTTAGCAGGTCACGAATTCCCTCCTGGCCTGTGTGCACATACTGAATGAGATGTTTGTCAATTTGATCCTGCGTGAAATTCATACCAAGGGTGATATTACCTATGACATCTCCAGACTTTGTAATACGCTGAAGATAGCCTTGGCTTGGGCCATGACGCACAACATATGTTAATTCTTTGTCCTCAGAGTCAAGGTCTGTGGCCTTCAAAACCCTGTTACTAATTATTTTGGTCTCCCCAATCTCTACTTCAAGTCCATCGTTTATAGCCATTCTTGGTGTCTCATCGTCAACAGGAATTACCATTATAAGAACTTTTTTCTCCACCGTATGTTTCCCATCAGTGAGCCTAATTTCAAAGCTGTCCTCTTTGGTTTCTGAGTCATCATGCTCATAGACAATGTTGGATGCTTCTTTGATCTGTTCCAAATTGAACCTATACACAGGGATGGTGCCAGTGCTGAGCTGCTGAACGATGGTGCCATGTTTGGGATTTTTGATGATCTCGAAGTCCAGTTCATCCACAGGAATATCAGAGTCTGCTGCATTCAGGAGTGGTGTATCAATAACCAAACTCATGCCTTCCATGACCACAAACTCACGAATGAAAATCTCAGGCTTTTCATCGTTGGCTGGGATGATGACTATGGGGAAGAATTGGCGTTCAGAGAAGTTAATACCGTCTGAACAGCGGAAAGTAAACCGGTCCTCCACAGGTTCCACCCCTTTGTGGATGCTCTGGACATAGTATATATGACCAAGTCCAATATCTTTGATGCTAAAGGCAGTTATAGCTGTGCCTGCCCTGGACTTCTCAGAGCCTGGGGCAGGGGAGATATTTTCCATATAGCCTGATGTTGGTTGGACAATGATGGTACACAGGATATCGTCATTGTCTGTGTCAATATCCTCTGCCTCAATGTGCTCCAGTGTAATGACATTCTTTTCCCCCTCCACGACTACAAACTGCTCTCCGACACTGACAATAGGTGGAATACTGTCAACAGGGAGGATGAGGACGTCAACTCTTACGCCTTGGACCTTATTGCCTCCAACGACCCATTGCTCTGACAAATCAGATAGGGTGAGGTTAAAGGAGTCATGAACTTTGAGTGGCCCAATTTCACCAGATGTATGAGCATACACCACCACCCCATTGATAATGTCCTCTTGAGTGAATCTCTCAGCAGGGGCACCCTTGACCAGGATCTCACCTAACCTAGGAGGCTCCTCCACAATGAAAGTGAGCATGAGGTCATCTGTGTCTTCATCCCGGCCCTGAATGACATTGCTTGTAATTTCTGTTGCTCCATTCTCCAGGACGTCAATGGAGGCTCCAAGCAGACCGGCCGGAAGCATAATAGTGGGAGACTCATCATCAACAGGCTCAATGGTTACCTTGATAATGATAGGTACCTCATGGAAACCATCACTGACATCAAGCTTGATGACATCGCTGAGGGATTCCTCTCCACTATGGATGTAAGCTAAGCGGGCATTTGCTATGTCTTCTAGCACAAATGTTTCGCCGTTTAACATGTCAATACCTAAATATTGCAGCTGCCCAAAGCGGGGAATCTGGGTCACAGTAAATAGGATATTTTCCTCATCTGTATCATAGTCTGTGGCATGCAGCTCTTTTGTGGTGATGATAAACATACTTCTTTCAAGAACAGTAAAGCCAGTGTTGGTGATAACTGGGGGTTTGTTATCTACTGGCTGTAAGAAAATGGTGAATAGTCCATCTACTGAGTTACCAGCAGTGTCTTCCACAATATATGTGAACTGAACAACTTTTGGAGTGATGCCCAGTTCCTGGTCTGGAGGCCTGTAGGCCACTTTATGGTGATTGACCTGGGCCTGAGTGAACTCAGTAATTGCTGTGTCAGGGCTGTCAGTAAGGACAATTTCTCCCAGTGCTGCTGGGTTGTTCTCATCCGTGTCAGTAGGGACCTTGGTAATGATGTACTTCAGGTCCCTATCATCTGAATCCAAATCGGTGTAGCGCAAGAAACTCTTCTTGAAGTGTGTCAGCTCATATTCTTGGACTGTCATGTGAAGTGTAGTGCCTGGATAAAGCTCTGGGGGTAGGTCATCTACAGGGTGGATTTTGATGGTAAATATGTGCTCACCTGATTGGTTAGGAGGATCATTGTCATCTAAGACCCGGAATATAAATTGATCAATTACAGTGGTGGTGCTGTGGAGTCCAAAGTGACGATAGAAGAGCTTTCCATCAAGTATATCTTGCTGAAACCACTCAGTCACCACCTGCTCAAACATCTCATCTGTCGCACTAAACTTCCAGAGAGAGGGGTCCGAGGGAGGCTCCACTTGCCTGAGAAGAAACTCTCCTACCGTAGAGTAAGGGGCTTCAAGGATAAACTTTATTGTGGAGTCCTCTGAATCAATATCTGTAGCACTCAAAATGAAGGGAGAGATCTGCATTACTTCATTCTTGAACAGCACCAGGCCAGTGTTGGCATTAATGATAGGAGGCTCATCATCAGTGGGGGCAATAGTGATGGGAAACAAAAACTCTACCTCATTTTTGCCATCGGTCATTCTGAAAATAATGTTGTCACTGTAGGTGTCACTGCCATCATGTTGGTACACCACAATACCGACATCTAAATCAGCAGGTGTAAAGAATTTCCTACGAGCACCAAGCACAGTCAGTTCTCCATGTTTTAAGCCATCGACAACAGTAATTTTCACATCCTCCAGGTTATCTTCATCACTAATCTCTAAATTCTGGGAGCTGGACAGCGCTCGGGATTGCCCTTCAAACAATAGCTGCCCTGTATTTTTAGTTGCTACAGGAGCCAAGGTATTCATAGCCTTCACCACAATCATGAAAGCAAACGTATCAGACACTGCGCCATCAGTGTCTACAATTTCAAACTCAAGCTGGAAAATTCTCTCTACATCTGAGTCCTCTGAGGGGGGCTTATAAGCTATTTTAAGGTCTTTAATGTCTCTCTGATAGAATGAAGTGATGGGCAGGTTTCGATCATCTGTACTGATGATATGGCCTTGCTGATGGCCCAGAGGTGAAGTAATGTTGAAGATTAAATCGTCTGGATCAGACTCGACATCCTCTGCAGCCAGCATATCACTTGTAACAGCTGTCATCACAAACTGATCAACCTCCATCATCATCATGGCAACGAAACTGGGCTTAGGAGCAGTATTCTCTGCACCCTCTTTAATTCTAACCATCATCTGGAAATGCTCTTGCATTATGACATTTCCATTATTATCTTGCAGCTCCACCATCATCGGGATATAGTCTCTGTTTGGTGAGTTGGTTTTAGCGGTGTGCTTGTAGCGAATTCCTTGTTTAACAAACTCATCACAGTCAATCATCTGGCCATTTGTAGAGTTATTCAAAAGTGTACCATACCTGGGGAGACCTCCAGCACCGACCAGAGTGGTTATCTTACACTGTGTTACTCCATCCTCATAGGAAAACTCCAGACCCTTCTTGTCAATAGGGTTGCTGTTGCCATTGAGCTTCTCTACCGTGAGGGGCATATTCCTGGTGAGGATCTCCAGCTGCTGAAAAACCACCTCCACCTCTAGCATGAAGGGGATGATAACTGTGTCTGTCTGCGAGTCATAACGCAGCTGCAGTTTCACGCGATCCTTGCTGGGACTCCGAGAACCAAAATGAGTGTACTTCACTTCATCCGCTCCAAATGCACAGGGGAACTTTTTAGGAGTAAGTATTCCAGGTTTCTGGGCCAGTGGGTCATTGTCCAGAACTGTGATGTGACAGCGGTCGCCAGGTTGCACCTCCGTTACCAAGTCACTGACAGGGTCCAGATGCACAGACCTCCCAAAGGGAACCCTGATCCCATTGTTAGCGATGATGATGTTGTCTTCATTAGGTCCAGACCTGTGTTTATAGAGGAAAGCTGGGTTAAAGGGCTCTGCGTCCACGGAGGCAAAGCAGAAAACCAAAGCAAACGTAATAAGGTGGCCCCTCAGAAGTGCCACTGCTCTATGAGGTCTGGAAATTTGCAGACAACCAGCCATATCCACTGCTAGTTGCCTTGCAATTTCTTTGCGCGGTCTGCAGAAGTGGACAGATTCCTACCACCAAAACAGAAAAAACGAAAAACAAACAGCGAGAGAAAGAGTAGATTTGTGATAGCTTGGTTCTTTTTGTCTTCTTCCTAATTGGCCATACAGAGTCACTCACACACATTCACTCAGCACAAGGGCAGCGAGTGCTCTGGGGCTGTGCAGGTAATAATGAAATAGTAGACAGTGACAGCCGGAGACTCCTCCTTCTGTCAGCATAGGGAGGGAGCCTCCTGCCCCTATTGCTAATTTAAGAAAGACCATTGGACAGCCTCTCAAAGTTATTACCCCACAACCCCCAAAACACCCCCGTTCCCTTCCCTCTATCCTTTCTTCTCACACACACACACACACAGACACAGACACAGACACACACACACACACACACACACACACACACACACACACACACGCATTATTTTGGGGAGAAGATCCACTAGATCTGCCTTGGCGGACAAAGATCGTCATCTAAGGCGGCACTGTTGTATTGTTAATCGCTGTTATTAGATTTACTTATTTTCATTTATTTGCTATTCACTTTTTCATATTCTCACGCAACACTGCTCGTTTTACAAACCTCCCAAATAGAGGTCATGCCAGACAGCTAAACATTAGTTATGCGTAAGGCTATTCAAAATTGAGACTTGCTTTTTTTTCCCCCAGTTGTTGAGGCCAAACCCGTGTTGCCATTAAAATGATTAAGACGTTATTTTACACTGGAGAGAGGACGCTGAGCCTGTCCAGCACTCTCGTAATGTTTTTAGGCGTATGACTAATGAGGCATAGCAGTCGGTGTCCTCTGTTAACTAGCTAGTCAAGATCATTTCATGGCATATTTCTGTCAAGGAAGAATAATTGTTGCAAAATTCTGTTCTGCTTTTGATTGTAAATCACTTTCATGTCAACCGTGTTCTCTGATATGTCATCGCTGATCGGCCCCGGTCATTTTACCCTCCGGTTCATGTGAACAGAGGGGTCTTTGAGGAAGAGTGCTGGACCTCAAGTTAATGAATCATGCCGTCTCATATCATACTCCCACCCGAATACCCCTTCCAAGGTCACGTCTGACGTCCCCACACTCCTCCGTCACCGTAGCCCTGCCCAAATGCAGACAACCCGGCGGCCCACGGTAATAGGGCGACGTGATTCCCCGGTTGATATACTTTTGTCATTAGCTAACCGACGCCTGTGTCAGTCGATTTACAATTTAAGGCGGTTTACAAACAGACTGAAGAAGTGCTGTGAGGGAATCATGACTCATTTGTCTGCTTGTTTTATGGTTTTGGAGACTGCAAGGAACCCATTTAGGAGGATGAGTTATCTCGACTTTTTGCTCACACTGCTTATTGTAAATGCAAAATACCCAGTGTTTATCGTCACCAGCAGAACAATAATGAAACAATGCAAGCAAAAATACACCATACAAATAATAAATGACTTATAAATAAATAAATAATAACAATAACAAATGCCCAATGGCGTGGTGGGATAGGCTCCAGCATCCCCGCGACCCTGAGAGCAGGATAGGCGTTTCGGATAATGGATGGATGGATAGATAAGAAATAGTAAATAAAATAGTATATAAAATAGTAAATTGACGAGGGTCTAAGGACAGGATACTGTGTTGCTGTAAAGCCCACTGAGGCTAATTTGTAATTTGTGATAATGAGCTATACAAATTAAATAGACTTAACTACATAGTCTCTCTGGCATGGTCCTTTTTTTTATGGTTTTCGGTTCACAGGGCTGATTCCCGCTGAGGTTGTGTCACTTTGGACACTTTGGCACCAAAGTGCACTTTGGTATCCCACAGAGAAGCCAGCACCTGGTATCAGCTGGCCGGACAGATGTATAGGCACCACTCAGGATCTCACACACCGGGGGGCAGTGTTGAAAACAGTTGTCAAAAATGAAGTCATGCAAGGCAAATAAACAACCAAATGAATAAATCTGTACCGATTTTATTTGGTGTGCTTTACTTGATAGCTTCAGAGAAATTGTTATTATTCATGCGATATGAGATGAATTTTATAAAGGTGAATAAAAATGACTCTTCAAACATGAATAATAATAAAACATTTCATTAAAATTTGATTTAGAAGCTTTAAAATCCATAGATGTGATGGCACAGCGGTCACTGTGCCACAGTCTCAGATTTACAGCCATGCAGTGTCCGATGCTGGAAATCCCCCTTTACATGTTGTGAAGGACTCGGTCTTAACTGGCGATGGGACTCATTATGTGGGTGTTGACACAAGCAGATGTAGTTTTTTTTCGACGCTACCGCTCATGATCTGATCCAAAAGATGCAAAGGGATGTCGTTTTGAGGTGGTACCTGCAGCAATGCCGGAGGGAAGCTCTTATTGCAGCTCCGGTTAAAAAAGCATAACATGGAGAATTTGAGCAGTCATATTTTTGATGCAGTGAGAATGTGAGAATGTGTACTGGGTATGGTGCACAAGGTCATGTTAAGATAAAAATACCTACTGGCCTTTTATGGAGCATCATTTGAGTTGGGGGGCACTTAATAAGGCGATCCGCGTGCGTTGCGCGCACAATTTTTCACATTTTCTCACTCCTGATGAATGTTTTAGTGACCGAGACAAAGCTGTACTTGTATTGTAGATCAAGTTACAGCATGCAAACAACTAAGATTTTATGTTTTTAAGCTGATTTTTCACTACTGGAAACTGTTAACAGTTTTCAAATCTCTGTAATATTGAAACACGGGCAGATTGTGTATTTCTCCTACTATCCAGAGGTATTTTTCTACAGATGCTATCAAACAGTAAATTGCAAAACCTTGCGTGAGTGTTATTTTTCATGCATTCAGTGAAGAAATTAAAAAAAAAGTTTCTATGCTTGTTGTAGATGATGATGCATTTAGGACAACACCGTGTGGCACTTAGCAACCTCCCCATGACCAACAGACCACAGCATGAACCGAATACCTTGGATGCCATATGAGTCCAAACATTCTGCATCACTCTTTTCATTACATCCTCTAAATAAGTCTTGCCCTCCTCACTAAGTGTGACAGGAATAAAAACAGGAGCACACACTGAAGGGTGTAACTACAGAAACAAACACACCGAGCTTTTTATAAACGGCACCTCCCAAAAATCTACTCGCTTTCTCCTCGTGGTGGAAAGAGTGAAAAGAGTTTTCCATTTCTCGATAGCGAGCAGAATTTGATGACCTATGAACTAGGGGGGGGGGGCACTTGTCATTTACCAGAAAACAAAATACACAATTCTCGTGGATCTCTTAAACAGTGGGCCAAAGGAAAAATGATAAATGACTTAATCTCAAAACTGTATGCACTGCCTACCTCTGCAACTCTGCACGAGTGGCCGAAAAGGAACATTTACCGAGGACTTCCTTTATCAAGCCACCCCCCAGTATTTGTTAACACGCTAGCTAGCTAGTGTAGTGAATGCTTCCCCTGTCCACTGGGACAAGCTCTTAATAAGGGTGCCAGTCAAATAGAGAGAGAAGCTGGGAAGAGGCCAGGGCCTGCTGGCCAGTCCATACCTATGGAGCAGCTCACGATGACAGCAGGCCCTAATGACTTTATGATGGATGGATAACACCGCCCGGGTGGGTTCAGACCCTGTATCCCTCACTACCACGACGGGAGAAAACAGGATTTGCTTAGATTCTTGTTGGTGCAGCTGTCATTCCTGTCAAAGTAAGGTCACAGTGAGATCTAGTTCAGATGTAGTTACCCCCCCCTCCCGACCCGTTTTTTTCCTCTTCCTTTTCACTGTTCTTTACAAATTTAACTGGTTCTGCTATTGCATGAGGGATAAATGAAAGACTAAGGGTTATCCTGAATACCACTTCTAGTCCATAACTCACAGCAGAGGGGGTATGCTTAAAAGATGACACTTATGGTGGTGTTGTTGAAGCGTTTAGCTGAAACAGCAAATCAAATCCTCAAAGAAAGCCACTCAACCAGGATTGTGGATGTTCTATGCATATACTTTGGTCAGTAATTTTTATCATTATGTTAAATATATGGCTTTGAGGGCATCTGGGTGGCGTGGCGTTCTATTCTGTTGGCTATCAACATGGGGATCGCCGGTTCAAATCCCTGTGTTACCTCCGGCTTGGTCGGGCGTCCCTACAGACACAATTGGCCGTGTCTGCGGGTGGGAAGCCGGATGTACGTATGTGTCCTGGTCGCTTCACTGGCGCCTCCTCTGGTCGCTCGGGGCGCATGTTCAAGGGGGAGGGGAGACTGGGGGGAATCTTCCCACGCACCACGTCCCCCCCGGTGAAACTCCTCACTGTCAGGTGAAAAGAAGCGGCTGGTGACTCCACATGTATCGGAGGAGGCATGTGGTAGTCTGCAGCCCTCCCCGGATCGGCAGAGGGGGTGGAGCAGCGACCGAGACAGCTCGGAAGAGTGGGGTAACTGGCCAAATTCAATTGGGGATGAAAAAGGGGGAAAGAAACAAATGGCTTATATACAAAAGACCATAACCATTTGCAAAACGAAACATAATGATAGAAAAAACTGACTTTGTGAAGATGGACAAGAATTAAAGACAAGGACGCAATGGCAAACTTAAGATATAGGAGGGATCTTATTTGATGAACGTAACAGTTCTAGGAATCACATTTGCATTCTCAGCACATCTGCAACGCTTATCACTGTGGGTCATTTCGTAACCCTGCTGCAATGTTCATATATTATGATACTGTGTTGATGAACTGTAGTCCAGCTGAACAGGACATGTGTATGTATGTATGTATGTATGTATGTATGTATGTATGTATGTATGTATGTATGTGTATTACAGTCAGTGGGAAAGTGAATGTGTTTGTGTGTGTTTGTGTTTGTGCATGAATGTGTCTGCCTTTGGACAACATGGAGTTAGTTACCTTCACTAGCTCATCTCACAGCGGACAGCGTTAAAACCACCCTGCTACCAGACAACAGGTTTCAGTGTTAATGGACATCTGATCACGACTGATTGCTGCAGCTTGATTCTCAAGTGTGCATGCCTGTCAGGGCTGAAGACAAGCCTGGGGTAAAGTATCACCAGGAACATACCCCCTTTATTTTGCGTATGTACATGTATATATGTATCCGTCCATTATCCGAACCGCTTATCCTGCTCTCGGCGTCACAGGGATATTGGAGCCTATCCCAGCAGTTATTGGGTGGCAGCCGGGGAGACACCCTGGACAGGCCACCAGGCCATCACACAAGGACCACACACACACACACACATTCATACCTAGGGACAATTTAGTATGGCCTATTCACCTGACCTACGTGTCTTTGGACTGTGGGAGGAAACCTGAGCCCCCGGAGGAAACCCACACAGACACGGGGAGAACATGAAAACTCCACACAGAGGACGACCCGGGACGACCCCCAAGGTTGGACTACCCCAGGACCTTCTTGCTGTGAGGCAACTGCGCTAACCATTTCGTCACTGTGCCGTATATGTACACTACCGTTCAAAAGTTTGGGATCACCCAAACGATTTTGTGTTTTCCATGGAAAGTCACACTTATTCACCACCATATGTTGTGAAATGAATAGAAAATAGAGTCAAGACATTGACAAGGTTAGAAATAATGATTTGTATTTGAAATAAGATTTTTTTTACATCAAACTTTGCTTTCGTCAAAGAATCCTCCATTTGCAGCAATTACAGCATTGCAGACCTTTGGCATTCTAGCTGTTAATTTGTTGAGGTAATCTGGAGAAATTGCACCCCACGCTTCCAGAAGCAGCTCCCACAAGTTGGATTGGTTGGATGGGCACTTCTTGCGTACCATACGGTCAAGCTGCTCCCACAACAGCTCAATGGGGTTCAGATCTGGTGACTGCGCTGGCCACTCCATTACCGATAGAATACCAGCTGCCTGCTTCTGCTCTAAATAGTTCTTGCACAATTTGGAGGTGTGTTTAGGGTCATTGTCCTGTTGTAGGATGAAATTGGCTCCAATCAAGCGCTGTCCACTGGGTATGGCATGGCGTTGCAAAATGGAGTGATAGCCTTCCTTATTCAGAATCCCTTTTACCCTGTACAAATCTCCCACCTTACCAGCACCAAAGCAACCCCAGACCATCACATTACCTCCACCATGCTTAACAGATGGCGTCAGGCATTCTTCCAGCATCTTTTCATTTGTTCTGCGTCTCACAAACGTTCTTCTTTGTGATCCAAACACCTCAAACTTGGATTCATCCGTCCACAACACTTTTTTCCAGTCTTCCTCTGTCCAATGTCTGTGTTCTTTTGCCCATCTTAATCTTTTTCTTTTATTGGTCAGTCTCAGATATGGCTTTTTCTTTGCCACTCTGCCCTGAAGCCCAGAATCCCGCAGCCGCCTCTTCACTGTAGATGTTGACACTGGTGTTTTGCGGGTACTATTTAATGAAGATGCCAGTTGGGGACCTGTGAGGCGTCTGTTTCTCAAACTAGAGACTCTAATGTACTTATCTTCTTGCTCAGTTGTGCAACGCGGCCTCCCACTTCTTTTTCTACTCTGGTTAGAGCCTGTTTGTGCTGTCCTCTGAAGGGAGTAGTACACACCGGTGTAGGAAACCTTCAATTTCTTAGCAATTTCTCGCATGGAATAGCCTTCATTTCTAAGAACAAGAATAGACTGTCGAGATTCAGATGAAAGTTCTCTTTTTCTGGCCATTTTGAGCGTTTAATTGACCCCACAAATGTGATTCTCCAGAAACTCAATCTGCTCAAAGGAAGGTCAGTTTTGTAGCTTCTGTAACGAGCTAAACTGTTTTCAGATGTGTGAACATGATTGCACAAGGGTTTTCTAATCATCAATTAGCCTTCTGAGCCAATGAGCAAACACATTGTACCATTAGAACACTGGAGTGATAGTTGCTTGAAATGGGCCTCTATACACCTATGTAGATATTGCACCAAAAACCAGACATTTGCAGCTAGAATAGTCATTTACCACATTAGCAATGTATAGAGTGTATTTCTTTAAAGTTAAGACTAGTTTAAAGTTATCTTCATTGAAAAGTACAGTGCTTTTCCTTCAAAAATATGGACATTTCAATGTGATCCCAAACTTTTGAACGGTAGTGTATATGAATCTTATATGTATTTATGCAGAATATAAGAGAATTGGGGTTCACCCCATGTCGACTTCAAGTTTTGCAAAAATGGATGAATCTACAGTTGTGGAGTGTCATGAGGCAGTCCAGGAGTCTGATGCTGACCACGGTGGACTCAATTCCAGATTTACATTACAGTAAGATGGCTTTTAAATCGCGCGTTCAAACTTGAGACCTTATTCACAAAGATGTTAACATGTGTTAAGTTTTTTTTTTTTGTGCTGAATGACTCAAAAGAATTTCAATACTAAAGGGCTGTTTACTAAAATCAGCGACATTTATACGTTTAGCAGTAAAGTAACTGACACCCAAATGCTGAAAATGTAAAGCAAAAACGCTTAAAGGAGAGGGCATTGATAGCAGAGAGGCCATGCTCTAAACCGGTGTTTCTCAACCGGGGGTCCGCGGACCCCTAGTGGTCCGTGGTGTAATTGCAAGGGGTCCGTGAAAATAAAATATCTTTAAAAAAAGATCCTATGACATTTATAGAAATAGGATTATTTTACTCAAATGTGACTGAGACCTTTATCTACCTAAACTATAAAGGGTAACAGGACTTTTTTCTCTAATTACATCTGTTTCACAAGTGTAATTTATTGTATTTTAATAAGAGATCTCGCTCCCGTTTGCATTGTTAAAAGTTACTGGATAACAATTCTGTTGTTACATATATCTGAAAGTTACTGAATACATATATCTGAAAGTTACTGAATACATATTCTGTTTTGTTACATATATCTGAAAGTTACTGAATACATATTCTGTTTTGTTACATATATCTGAAAGTTACTGAATACATATTCTATTTTGTTACATATATCTGAAAGTTACTGCATAAGAATTCTGTTTTGTTACATATATCTAAGTTACAACTGAAAGCTCTTATTTTTGCCCCAAAGAGTGAATAAATGCTATAATGCAATTTAAAATGCAGTTTCTACTGTTTCTATCAAATTGCAACCCCCCTCCCCCAAGATCAGGTGGAGGGGTCCTCAGGGTAGATCAAAAATACGCAGGGGGTCCAGGACCCCAAAAAGGTTGAGAACCACTGCTCTAAACCTTGTCACCACTAGGGGTTTCACAGAATAGTTGACTAGTCGACTATCAAAACCACTGGTAGACACTGTGCATAGTCCCCCCCTTTCTCCCCAATTGTACCTGGCCAGTCACCCCGCTCTCTGAGCTGCTCCACCCCCTCTACCAAGCCGGGGAGCGCTGCTAACTACCACATGCCTCCACCGATACATGTGGAGTCGCCAGCCGGTTCTTTTCACCTGACAGTGCGGAGTTTCGCCGGGGGGACGTAGCACGTGGGAGGATCACACTATTCCCCCTAGTTCCCCCTCCCCCTTAAACAGGCGCCTCAACCGACCAGAGGAGGTGCTAGTGCAGCGACCAGGACACATAACCACATCCGGCTTTCCACCCGCAGACACGGCCAATTGCGTCTGTAGGGACGCCAGACCAAGCCGGGGATAACACGGGGATTCGAACCGACGATCCCCGTGTTTGTGCATAGTTGTAGTCTAATCGTTCAGCTGTGGTTTTAGCATTGTGCAGTAGCAAAGCAGCGGCAATGTATCAGCAGATGTGCAGCTGGGGGCGCTGTGGTTCCAATATATATTTGTTGGACAAATCATTTCCTACGTTATGCCGTGTTAGATGAACAGAATTTAAGAGAAGGAAAGACTCCTGCTATTCTGTGTTTCGGTTTAACAAGGGACCATGTTAACTGGTGACTTTAGTGACGGCACCTATTGAAAACACCAACAGAACACGTGGTGCCCTCCTAAAAGCCTTTCATTTTACTTTAATCAGTTTTAAATACACACTCATCTGTGTTTAATACCTACGCTAACCATTTATGCAAGTTAAACTGCGCTCAGCAAGACTCGTTCACCTCTCGTAATGTTTCTTATAACGTGGGAAACAAACCACAGCTGGCAGTGCAGCTAGATTTTTACTGTTATCCGCAATCAGAAAGTGAACCACCTTCTGTCATTTCACCTGTAACGTTATAATTTCAAATTCCTCATTAGATGCTAGCTGCTCTGGTAATCTGCCCCCCCCCCCAAAAAAGAAAAGAAAATTAATTTGATGCTGTTAATGCTGTTAAAGTGAGTATGCTAGTTTAAAAAGGTGGGTTTTAAGAGTTCTGTAATGGAGTCCAGTAAGTAAGTCGGTGAATAAGTTTGTGGGGACGCTTGCCAGGATCGCATTGCAGTAGTCAATATGTGATGTGACCAAAGCATTGACTAAGACTTCCGTGGAGTGTTGTATTAAAGCAGGGCCTAGTCTGGAGATGTTTTGCAGGTGGAAAAAGGCAATCCGGGAGACATTGTTGATAGGACTGGAAAAGGAAAGGGTTGTATCTAGGATAACATCAAGGCTCTTAGTTTGAGAGGAGACAGGTATGGTGGCTCTGGCAATGGGGAGTGAGCAAATATTAATTTTTAAGAGTGTAGATTTAGTGCCAATGAGGAGTAGTTTAGTTTTATTACTGTTGAATTTCAGGTAATTGTTAGTCATCCATAACTGTATATCATGGAGACAAGCAGTGATGGTACTGGAGGGGAGAGTGGAAGTGGGCTTAGTGGATACATAAAGCTGTGTATCATCAGTGTAAAAGTAGAAATGGATACCATAGTGTTGAAAGATGTTGCCAAGAAGGACGTAGTGAATAATAAACAGGAGTGGCCCCAACACAGAACCTTGTGGAACTCCATGAGGAACTATCAAACATACTGACCGGTAATTCTGAATTTGTACAAAAGGTGTAATGTCTGTGAGGTAGAAAGTAAACCATTGATACACAGTGCACCCAAATCCAATTCTAGCCAAACAATCCATGAGGAGTTGATGGGATATAGTATCAAAGACTGCGTTGAGGTCAAGAAGGATGAGGATAGAGAGTCGACCAGAGTCAGCTGTATGAAGGAGGTCATTGGTGATCTTGACCAGGACTGTTTCTGTGTTATGTTTTAGGCGAAAGCCAGATTGGAATTGTTCAAATAGATTATTGTTATCAAGGTATCTCTGGAGTTGAGATACATCTACCCTCTCAATGATTTTGGAGATGAATGGTAAATTGGAAACAGGCTGGTAGTTGTTTTGGTCATTAGAATCTAAGTTAGATTTTTTTCAGAGTTGGCCTGATTATGACAACCTTCAGTGAAGGGGGAACTGTACCAGTGGACAGAGAGGAGTTGATGATGGAGGTTATCAGGGAGATGATAGAGGGCAGGCATGTTTTAGCTAGGGTTATGGGAATCGGATCCAGGTGATATGTAGAGGTGCTAGACTTAGCAATAAGCTCAAAAATGTGATTTTCCGTTGGAAGACTAAAGTCACATAGGACAGTGGATGGGGACAGTTTCATAGCGCCTGCTGATGGTAAGTAAGTCTGCATGATGTTAGTAGAGCCTAGCTGCTCATGAATGGTACTAATTTTGAAGTTGGGAAAACTTCAAAAAAGCAGAGCATTGTTCATTAGAAAGGTTACTGTTCATATTGGTTTCAGATGGGATTAGTAACCTTTTCACTGTGGAGAAGAGAGTTCTAGTATTGCCTTCCACTGTATTGACGATATTTGCATATTAGGATGTTTTAGCTGATTAAAGAGCATCTTTGTAATGGAGTATATGATCCAAATACATTTGTTTATGAACAGCCAGTCCAGTCTTGGTGCAAAGCCTTTGTACCAAGACTGGACTGGCAATTGCTTCTTGTTGGCAACACCGTTTAATTTACTTAATGTAGGACAAAAAGGACTGGACGAATATATACCGTATTGAACATTCAATTTAAGATAATTTAAGGTTTTTATGCTTTTCAACAGCTGCCGTCAGCACGACAACCACAGACGCGCTCGGCTGAAAGTCACCAGTTAAACCAACATTATGCAACTTTTTTTTGTAACCGTAAAGTAAGGGTTTCAAAATAACTTTGTTGGTACACTGACTGACACTGAAAAACAGGTGTTCAGGGCGCGGAGTGGGAATGAAAGAGGCACCATTCTCCCTGTTACAAGTCAGTGTACTATCAAAATGATTTTGAAGCTGTTATCTTAAGGCAGAAAAAGTTGCATGACGTTGCTTTAATAAGGCCACTATCCATCCATCCATCCATCCATCCATCCTCCATTATCCAAACCGCTTATCCTGCTGTCAGGGTCGTGGGGATGCTGGAGCCTATCCCAGCAGTCACTGGGCGGCAGGCGGGGAGACACCCTGGACAGGCCGCCACATCTGCTGGAAAGCAGCCGCTTTGTTACTGCAGTCAAACGCTTTAGTTCCGCTAGGCTTGCTGGGGGTTTAGTCCAATCAGATTGCGGTAAAAATTTTAAACAGCCTCTCAGAGCTAATCGAGGACTTTGCTTTTTCATCTACCCCCAGGTTGTTCCCGCCTAGTTAACCTTTTACTGGTTGTATTTGAGACCCCCCCCCTTTTGTCCCCAGTTGTATCCGGCCAATACCCCACTCTTCCGAGCCGTCCCGGTCGCTGCTCCAACCCCTCTGCCGATCCGGGGAGGGCTACAGACTACCACATGCCTCCACCGATACACGTGGAGTCGCCTGCCGCTTCTTTTCACCTGACTGTGACGAGTTTCACCAGGCGGACATAGTGCGTGGGAGGATCACGCTATTCCCACCCAGTTCCCCCTCCCCCCTGAACAGGCGCCCCGACCGACCAGAGGAGGCGCTAGTGCAGCGACAAGACACATGCTCATATCCGGTTTCCCACCTGCAGACACGGCCAATCCATATTACCTCCCACCAAGCCCGAGGTAACACGGGGATTCGAACCACCGATCCCCGTGTTGGTAGGCAACGGAATAGACCGCCATGCCACCTGGACGCCATTTGAGACCTTTTTGACTAGAACTGGTCGTTGTTACGAGGTGAAAAAATATGTCCCATTGCGATTAATCGACTACTCGACTACTTTAGTTGACGACTACTAAAATGGAGCAGTGGTAAATGTCCCAATCACTCCTGGCAGAGGCAAACTCCTTGTCCCCTCAGAATAGCCCCCAAAAAAGTGGTGATCACATTCTCTTTGCCCGCGCACCTCAGGAGAGTATCTCAATCATCCAGCGTGTTGTAAATATACACAGCGTATAAATAGAGGATACTGAGACCCAAGACATTTGGATCCAGTTCACAGGGGGTGAGGAAGAAGAGGTTAGTGTTCTGCTGCACTTAGTGCTTTGGCGCTGGGTGCCCATGACTGTGGTCAGGTTCGACGCGTCCAGGTTCAAATTTTAGATCCGCTCTTGCCGTCACTGCTGAACCGCAAGCCCAGTGCAGCATTTCATCCGCTTAGTGTTGGATTAAAGAATCCTGCTGGCAGATAGATACAGGGTGGTGCCATTACTTGTCCTGATGGAGATCGGAAGCTTGTAGAAAAGGGCTGGATATAGCAGTTGAATCAGACCCAAAAGCTGGGCAACAATTTGCCACAGATGGAAATTATAAAAATATTATGTGCCTCATGAAATTTAAGTGGATTTATATGTATGAATGCATTTATATATAAATATATATACACACACGCACACACACACACACACACACACACACACACACATATATATATACATACATATAATCTTCCAATGATGAACTCAAAACTCACAAGTTTTTGCAGTTATTTCTACTTTGCATATGAAAAAAAGGGCCTGACGCTCCTGATTCACTGGATTGCTATATACGATGTGACATAGACAACATAATTTACTCTTCTAAGTCTACCTTTGACGTTTAACTATCACTTAAAATGGTGCTCGCTGAAGGGTCCTGAAAGAGAAGGAAGCAGGTGGCCGTACTACGTCCCTTGACAGGGTGGAAATTGACCCAGGAATGTGCGTGGCAAAGTGTCAGGGGATTCCTGTCTTTTAACACTGTCCCTTTGAACCAATTGTGTTTGCACCTGGAGCTCATGTTTTTACTATATGGTAAGGTTAGGTTTTCGGCCATAGAGCAGTTGTTCAAGTCCGCAGGCGAAACACGGTCGACTCAACAAATACTAAAAACGGTAAATTCATCCTACGGGCCTAAATTATCGTATGACTGGAGGCTGTAAAACATTGCTCAGGTTCTTGTATATTGTTGTATCTCCCAAAACAGATTTCCTTCATCAGTCATGTTCCAGGTGCTTTGTTGATGTCTAAGGGTTTCTGCAAGAGCCCTTTTAATGCACAGGCACAAATAAATGAAACATAGTGTATCAGAAGTAATACAAATATCAGTCATGTATCTTGTATTGGAAGCGGGTTTGACTATCATCTCTATTCTTTTGTCCTACCTGCACAGCCATTTTTCCATCTCCAACTACCATGGTTCACAGTGTCACTTTTATTAGTCATGGAAAGAACTGTAAACTTTCTGTCATCTCCCATAAGGCGGGTTTTTTTTAAAATTCTCACTCATGTTTGTCTGGCTGAATGATCCAGGGATGAAATGTTGAGTCTCTGATCTCCGTCATATCTGTTCATATGCATTTATGTACCACCGGCTTTAAAATATTGTTTAGTTTATGAACTTAAGGTCACGGGATGTGTTCGGTACTAGGGCCAAGAAACACACCTAAAATTTACAGCACCTAACATAACTGCAAGGTTACAATTAAAAACAGATATACTTTTGACGAAATGGTCCCCAATTATTTCATATTTTCTCAACTGATCTGAAATAAGAGATCTCTTTTCTCCTTGTGGTGGTCTTTTATTACAGAAAACAATCAAAATGAAGCGGTCTTCAAGACAACGAGAATTTCAGGTTTTAAAGACTTTATTGCAAGTACAAGAAAGCCTGAGTTGACCTGCAGTGCAACTACTCAACTCAGGCTCAATCATTCATACTTAAACACATTTAACAGTACAAGCCTTCCTTGTGTAACCAATATCTGACCAGCAATATCTTTGCCAATATTTCTATGCTACGTGTTGTTTCTCCCACAAAGTGAGAAAAACAACCCTCGTTATTTTTACGCTTCTTCGTCTATGTTTGATCTGTCATCAGATACTTTGGTTTTAATGGTCACTGCGACATTTTATGGTCCCTATGGGCTTTAATAGTAATAATAATAATAATAATAATTTTATTTATATAGCACCTTTCTAAAACAATGTTACAAAGTGCGTCACAAAAAACAAAACAAAAAAACACATAAAACCAGACAAGGCAGGAATAAGAGTAAGATCAAATAAGAGTAAGAATAAAAACAGTAAAAATAAAACAAATATCAAACATTTGTAAAAGCTTTCATAAAAAGAAAAGTTTTAAGACGAGATTTAAAAGAAGCTAAAGACTTAGTTCATCTTGGCTCAGCAGGAAGAGCATTCCATAGTGTGGGGGCTCTAACAGCAAAAGCCCGATCACCCTTTGTAACCAACCGAGACCTGGGAAAAACTAGCAGGGCTCCGTCTGCAGACCTTAATGGTCGAGGGGGGACACACCAAGTCAATAAATCACAAATGTATAAAGGAGCAATACCATTTAAGACCTTAAAAGTGAGCAGTAAAATTTTAAAATCAATTCGAAACATAACAGGGAGCCAGTGTAGGGAGGCAAGCACAGGAGTAATATGATCATGCCTCCTTGTCCCTGTAATGAGCCGAGCAGTGGCATTTTGTACCAACTGCAGATGGTGGAGTGAGCCCTTGCGGATACCAGAATAAAATGCACTACAGTAGTCGAGTTGAGAATAGATAAAAGCATGTACAACTTTTTGCAAATCGGCAATTGATAAAAATGACCTAATTTTGGAGATTAGCTTGAGTTGGAAAAAGCATGACTGAGCAACATGTTTAATTTGATTGTCAAAACTGAGGTTAGCATCAAATATTACCCCAAGATTCCTAGCAGGCTGTTTAAGATTACCTGACAGACCACCAAGATTAGTAGCAAACGGACTAATGGAATTTTCGGGACCGAACTGAATGACCTCAGACTTATCATCATTAAATTCAAGAAAATGTTTGGACATCCATGATTTAATGTCGGTGAGGCAAGCTGTGAGAATAGAGCGCTAGGATCAGTGGGTTTTAGTGGCATGTATAACTGAGTGTCATCAGCATAAAAATAGTAGAGCACATAGTGATTTTGAATGACCTGACCAAGGGGCAGCATGTATATAGAGAAGAGAAGGGGGTCAAGAACTGAGCCTTGAGGGACACCACAACTCAACTGAGCCACCGAGGAGGTGGAGTTACCCAGAACAACAGAAAAAGTTCTGTTGGTGAGGTAAGAGTGTAATAAGTTAAGAGCCGAGCCCTTGATGCCAACCCAAGTCTAAGCGATGTAGGAGGATGTTGTGATCAATCATGTCAAAGGCAACACTTAAGTCCAAAAGAACTAAAATTGAGCAGTCACCTCTGTCTGCATTCAGCAGTAGATCATTAGTGACCTTAACTAGAGCTGTCTCAGTACTATGAAGTGCTCTAAAACCAGACTGAAAACTATTAAAAACAGTATTTGTGTTCATAAAAGACATCAACTGAGAAGAAATTACTCTCTCCAAACCTTAGATAAAAAAAAGACAATTTAGAGATTGGCCTGTAGTTACTTAGGGACAGGGGGTCTAAATTAGGTTTCTTCAGCAATAGGTGAATGATGGCATGCTTAAAACTGTCTGGAAAAGAACTGGAGGCCAGAGAATTATTAAGAATTTGAAGAATAACGGGGCTGATAGTGGAAAATACCTCCTTGAGTAGCTTAGTGGGAATGATGTCTGGGATGCAGGAGGATGAGCTCATATTGGAGACTGTAGTCTCCAACACTGAAATTGTAATTGGTTGAAATTGGGTGAAAGAGGCAGAATTAACACAGGGAATGGAACGAAAAGAACCTGGCTGGATTTGGGACCTAATATTCTCCACCTTGTTTACAAAATGAGTGAGAAATTTTTCCGACAACTCAACATCAGGTTCAAAAAGAGAAGTGGCGGGACCATTAATGACAGAATCAATTATCCCGAAGAGAACTTTAGGATTGTGGTTATTTCTCAATATTAGTTCAGAGAAGAACGCTGATCTCGCATCCTTTACTGTCTTCTGGTAAATTAACATTTGGTTTTTAAGGGTGTTATGTGTTAATTCGGACTTGTTGGCCTTCCATTGTCGTTCTGTTTTTCCACAGTCTTCTAAGGGCACGGGTGTGATCATTCAGCCAGGGGAGGTTATTTAATTTTTGTTTCCTAGTTTTAAATGGTGCAGTTTGATTGAGGATGGATTGGCACTGATCATTGAATGAATTTAATAGTGCATCTGGATTGAGCGGTGATAAAGAGGGATTAAAGGATGATGAATTAAAAGCATCACAGAATTTAACTGCAGAGCCAGCGTTGAGAATGTGAGATCGTGTTTTAGGATAATGACTAGGAGTAGCGAGCTGTAGTGGGACTTTAAAAATTATAGGTTTATGGTCAGATACAGGCATATCCACCAAATTGAGACATTCGAGAGAGAAACCAGAGGAGAGTACAAGGTCTGAAATGTGGCCTTTGGAGTGTGTGGCCCCTTTAACAGATTGAAGGAGGTTAAAAAAATCTACATGATCCAAAACATGTGAAGTCAGGGAATGGGAAGGACAGTACAAATGAATATTAAAGTCGCCAAGAATAAGCACCCTGTCATATTTTGGCATGACAATAGATAAAAGGTCAGAAAACTGAGATGAAACTAACTGAATTAGGGGGCCTATAAATTAAGATGCAGAGAAAAGAGGAAGGGCCAGTAATTAAAAAACATAAAACCTCAAATGAGATAAAATTACCAAAATTAACAGGATGGCTCTTAAGACCTAACTTATAAAAAACAGCTAGGCCACCCCCTCTAGCAGAGGTCCTGGGAATGTGAAAATATGCAAAATCGGGGGGGGGGTAGCCTCAATCAGGGGAACAGTGTCCCCTGGGGACAGCCATGTCTCAGTAATCATAAAAAGTCCAGATTATTGGAAACAATAACATCATTAATGATAAAGGACTTATTACCCAGAGATCTCACATTCAAGAGGCCAAGCCAAAATTGTTTGGTGTCACAGCAGAATCAACACCAACAGGAGTAAAACAAATATGACACAAATTGCAGATATTTGCTCCAGATATTTGGTTGTTGTTGTTTCTGCTATTAGATACATCGTGTGGATGAGAGGCATGGTGTTTGATAATAGTCTGTATGGGGAAAATTCCCAGCAAGAGGGTCAAAGAGAGATGAGGCCAGCGGGAGGAGACAGCGGGTGGAACAGTACGTTCAAGTGCCACCACAGGCAGAAGCGGAGGGTCCGGGAGGGAAGAGTGAGATGTAAATAGTCAGTCATATGAGAGGACTGTATTGCGTTCTGCAAGTTGGCTGCAAGCATCCAGCTACCCAGAATGTTTGGGTGGACTCCGTCAGCTCTGAAGAAGGAGAGACGATCCCAAAAACAGATTAAAATGATCAATAAAGCCAATATTGTGAGCTCTGCAGGTAGAGATGACTCATGTGTGCAGGCTGAGGATTCTGCTGAAACGCCCCACTCCACGGGCCAGTGTCGGAATAGGGCTTGAGATAAAAACAGACTTTCCACACGTACCTAAAAAGCTGAAAAGAGCAATAAAATCCTTTTTGGTTAGTTCAGACTGCTCACTCTTGGTGTGCCAATTATGATTAGGTTTCGCGATTGAGCAATAATTTTTCTGACATACAATGAAAACAGCAAGAGTGAATCCCAGTAATACATTCAAGTGGCACTCTCCTCCTGTTGCCTTAGCCCGTACCCCGTGTGATTCATCATCGACTGAATCTAATACCCACAACGTGCTATTCATTGTTACTTTAACCGATATTATGATTTCCCATACCAATGAGTTAGCCCTGGTCTGCTTCTTACTTGCTAACCATACCATCAGGGCACAATTTTCCATTATTCCCATCAGTTGGTGCACTGGGGGTGCTTTCGGGGGCAAAGCTTTTCACCACTCACTATTGGGTGGCGTGTTGCTTCCCCATTGTCCTAATTCCACAGGGCATTTTTTTTGTCATTATCTCTAGGTCATCGGCATCAATTGTCAAGGCTCTCTTTATGCTTTCGCTTCCTACTTCTACCATTAATCCTTTTTTTCCTCCTCTGGTTTCAGTACTACATATGTTTCTCCAACAGGAGATAGCCTGTCTCATGGTGTGTTTGTGCATGGAGACATGTCCCATATTACAAAACTGCTTGGGTTAGTTAACCACACTGTCCAGCGGTTGCCTGGTAATTCGATACATATCAGTGGAGGGTCACTTCTCCAACGTAATGCGAAAGTCCATTCGTGTTGAAAGGTCTGATTAACAATAGCCGCTGCTAATAATTTAACACCACATCTGATAGTTTAGTTCTGTTCTGAGCTATCTTCTGTATTCAAAGATGTGTGCAGGTCGGGGACCTCTATTTCGGCCATGCTTTTGCTTACGGGCATTTCCACATCTCCCATTTTGACCTTCAACACGGACTTCCTTATTGTTTTAGCCCTACTTGCCATTTGTCCTGATGTATACTATAGGTATCTTTACTACACCTAATCTCATGTTTTTCTGGGTCAGTGACATTACAATCCCATTGAGCGTGAATCCCCCATCTTTCTCCCATGGTTATGCGAGTCAAATTGTCAATTCTACTAACCTCTCTCTCTCCTCCCCATGGCTTTGGTGTATTAGGTACTGTGGCTGTCATTATCTGTCCAATACATTCAATTGCAGTGGACACATTACATTTACCAGCATGTTCAGTTGTTTTGGTCACATTACATTACCCACAGTAACATTACCCACAATAATCTTCTCTGTCCGAGGCAAGGGCGGAGAAGTCGATGGTCGGAAATTCTTCTTCAGTGGGCATCCAATGGGAATCTTCGTGTTGTTCCCTGGCTTGAAGATCAAAACTTTAGGAACTGCTGTTGGTGTAGGGGTCAGCCTTGTCATGTACCCCATCACCATTAGTAATCCCAGAAACCAGTGGTTCCCCTGCATCCCGTCGATTCTCATCAGGCTTGGTCATCTTCTCTGATGCCTCTCCTGTACTGGGGCACTCCTCTCCTGTGCTCAGCTGGGGGCTCCCGGGGTCCTCGACAGGTAACTCATCCTCCCTCTGGTGGGCTCTGGTGCATTGATTGAGGTGATACCAGGTCGGTGATCCCTTTATCTGGACTGCGGTGGATGACGCCCAGACCACTTGATATGGACCCTTTCATCTGGGGATGTTACACTTTCTCCGTAAGACCCTCACATAGACCAGGTCACCAGGCTGAATAGGGGGTGGACCCGGGTTCTCCTCAGGCTCCTTCTGTTTTTCCTGTTGGCAAATTACTTGATGGATATTAGATAGCTGCTGTACATATGTTTTGATTTTATTTTTCTAAAACTTCAAGAGTAGGTCCTTTTTGCATGCATCTATACAAGGGAGATGGCATGGATCGGCCCGTTAGCCACAAAGTGGGAAAAACAACCTTCATTGTGTTTACACTTCCTCGTCTATGTTTGATCTGTCATCAGATACTTTGGTTTTGATGGTCACTGTGACATTTTATTGCCCTTATGGACTGTCTTGTACTTTCCAAATTATTCATAACTCCTTTTAAGTTAGGTGGTTTTGCTGTGTCTTTCAATTCCATGTTATCACAATAAACATAGACCAGGTTTTTTTCCCAACGCTTAATACAATTTCACATATGAATTAATCCTTTACCCATAATCAGATACCACAGTAATCAAACATGAGCGAGAGTATATGTTTCCTTTCTCAAAACAAGATGAGATCAATCCTCCCTTTTACCCTAACCTTCTAACGGTCATGTCAATAATAGGGGTTGTCCTGACACCCTACCTCTCTCTCTGCTAGTTTTTGGCAAATCATCTACACATAATGTCAATCCCTCTTACAATTATTTTATTCACCCAGATTCTAACAATTATGCAAATGAATGTGAATAAATCCTCCACATCCTCATTTAGATGTGAACACTATGTATTTTTTTTCTTATACAATGTAGATGTATATGTACCTGTTATCTGTGTTCATGGACAAACGTCACTACTCATTCCTGTTTCTGCTTTTTTTTTTTTTTTTTTGAGAATGGGAAATATATATAGACATTGAGAGGATACCGAAATCCATGGACTGCTTCGTAAGACATCTATGTATGTGTTGTGTACTGAGCATGTGACTGTACTGTGTAACTGCAAATGATACACGTAAAAAAAAAAGAAAAGAAAAAAGTTCCAAACTTATTTTTTTAGAGCACCTAGAAAAGCAAGAAGAGCTCTTTTTTTGTATGGGAAAACAAATCATTTCAAAGAAAGGACCTACACCACCACACATGAAGCGTTTTAATTCAAACCATTTAAATGACATGAGCATGGTAGTACTGGTTCAGTATGACAGACATTTTAAAAGATCAATCTTAACAGACATCGCAGTTGACCATTTGTCATGACAGTGGATGGTGCAGAAAGAGGAAACCGTGATCAGCACTCAGAACCTCTCAGTTTTGAACTGTTTTGCACACTTTCTAGGATCACAAACCTCTGATGGCAAGCTTAAGTAATTTTTGATTATTTTTCCATTTTCACCAACCACCAGAGAATGGGTGATAGACTTGTTGATAGCTCGTGGGATGATGATCATGTAACACATCTGTGAACTAAAAGCCTCTGTCGAAGTGACGGTGCGGTAGCTGTAATTCAATGCGGGCTAAACAGTAACTGTAACCCTTTTCTTTTCTTTTTTTGCTATTATTTGTCTCCGAATATGCATATTTACACGCATTTGCTCTTGAAATTGTTTGGTAGTTCACCCTGGTTAATGGGGGATTGTTGCGCCACTGGAATATTCTACATATGCCAAGTATTTACAGTAGGTATTTGCTCTATGGGATTGCAATGACTAGATTGTGATTGAAGGCTAATGCATAGGTTTGCAATAAATGTTAAATCATTTCATTTGGTCCTTGGTATAACATATAGATATGCACAGATCATGAATATAACACTTCCGTGGCGTCTAACCGATGTCATGCTGCACCAACGTAATGATATTTCCAGTGACGTCTCTTTTTACAGCTGACACGCTGGATCATCACCAGCTTTGTGCTCTTGCACGTCATGATTTACAGATTAAGCACTATACCATAATATACACTTGAGGAAAAAAGTACAAACGGATAATATAAACAATACTTGAATCTCCCATATTACAAAAAGTGGTATTTTGATATGAAAAAAGGTTTAACTGCCTAGAACTTTCTGAAATCTGCTGCACAACTTGAACAGTTTATAAGAAGACATACACTGATAACCTGAGCAACGCTTTGTCATTTCAACCATAGGAGTTCGCAGAGCCTTTCTCCAATCTGAAAGAAAAAGATAAGGCAGAGAGGGAAAATTATTAAATTATTTTACAAATCTACATCATGTATTAAAATGTGTCCATGCAGACGTTAGTACAATGGTAAATGGACTGTATTTATATATATAGCGCTTTTCTAGGCTATCGACCACTCAAAGCACTTTACAATGTATACCTCCATGCCATGCAAGGCGCCAACCTGCTCATCAGGAGCAGTTAGGGGTTCAGTGTCTTGCTCAAGGACACTGACATTCTTTCAGCAGGAGCAGGGGATCGGAGCTGGGGATCGAACCAGCGACCTTCCCATTACCAGACGACCTGCTCTACCTCCTGAGCCATACCGCTGAAGTGTTTGAGTGTTGTGCTCATCAAATAAAGTTATGAAGACTGTTATTGTGCAGCCTTAGCTCACCATCCATCCTGCTCTCAGGGATGCAGGGATGCTGGAGCCCATCCCAGCAGTCATTTGGCGGCAGGCGGGGAGACACCCTGGACAGGCTGCCAGGCCATCACACAGGGCCGACACCCACCCACCCACACACATTCAAACCAAGGGGCAATTTAGTATGGCCGATTCACCTGACCTACATGTCTTTGGACTGTGGGAGGAAACCGGAGCACCCGGAGGAACCCACACAGAAACAGGGAGAACATGCAAACTCCACACAGAGGACGACCCTTCTTGCTGTGAGGCAACCACGCTAACCACTGCGCCACCATGATGCCCCCTAGCTCACCATCATTTACTTAAATGCATTGTGCTCTCTACATATCTCATCCACATGCAAATTCAAAATCCTGGTTTCATGCATACTATGGAAACAAAGTCACTTGTCCAGTAGTCACATGTCAGGCACCATCCCTTTCTTTCTCACCTTTACCTCTCAAACAGCAACTTCTGCTTTGGCCAGGTTTATGTGGCCTTTGCCATAACCTTTGACCTCTATGCAAAAACATCTGTTTGAGGTGCAGGACACCTGATATATACATCCTTCTCTACATCTATTGAACTGATTTATGAATAACTATTGAGCACCTCCAAACCAGTTTATGGCCCCTTGGGTGAACTTACAGATGAGCAGATACGTATCTAAGCAGGTTTTCTTAATGACATAAATGGCGGACATTACGGTGTAACTTTTAGCTATATTTGTATAAATAAAGGCCTACATACGTATCTCATTCTGCTGAGACTCCATTTACTCCTGTGAGATGAGGAGAATGGCGGACGGTGCAGAATGTTTTCGGACGGCTTACGGGTTAATTGTGCTGCAATGTCGATTCAAAGCCAATCCGTGTGTTTCAGAAAGGGAGGTTTGTCCTCACAGCCTCCATAAGTCTACCTGTTGCAATCTTAAATTTGACCTATGTCAATCTCAACTGCATCTAATGAAAGGAGTTTGGTTTGGGACCCGTAATGTGACTACTGAGAATTGGCTCAGGTTGCAGGTAAGGCTTCACATACATCTTAGTCTATGTCTTCGCTGAGCTGAGCCATGGAGGCAGATAGAGATCTGCAGAGGCCAGTTAGCTACTATAGTAAAACCCGGTCGCTGAAAGACTGGGCATTCCTCGGGGGATTTAGCGGCTTGGAAGGAAATACTGAACTAAATCCTGTGTATGGATAACCATCCTTCATAGTCTTGTCTGCAATAGAAAAGCAGCAGAATAACAACCGGGATCAAGGCAACCTTTTTTTTTTTTCATTGGGGAAATTTAAATGAAAGTAATTGTACTGTGAAAACCCATTTATTTTTCAAGGTTTACGTGTAAGTCCATATAAGTTGCTTGTGTTCACTTGTTTTCTATTAGATTATATGTTTAAAGCGGGCATGAAAAACTCCCTTTACTGACAATAACTTTCTAAACAAAGCAATGGCACATCTTAAAATATATTTGCAAAAGGAAAATGTCCATTGTAATTTTTTCCCCTATCACCCCCCCCCCAAACAAACAAACAAATAAATAAATAAAATCCGTTTTACATCACAGTTATCCAGATCTGCCATTAAAAACTCATTTTGTGTCATCGTTTAACATGTCCAATTCTGGGGAAAGATTATTTTACAAAACGCGGGCTGGTTGAAATAGTGAACGAGTTTGAAAGAACATGACTGGCAGCCGAACTGAATGTATTTCATGGGGCGATAAATATCTTCCTAGTGGATACTGACACACAAATGGTATGAAACAGAAGGAGACAGAAGGAGAAACAACTGGAACAGTAAAACTGTGACGCTGCTGATGGATTAACAACTCCAAGGTCAACAGCCTATAGTAGGGTGCAGTCGAAAGGCAAAGCGTGATGCAGATTTATGACACGGCGACAAACGATCTGAAAATCTATAAGCGTGTTTCCGTATTAAACATTTTTACAGACTTCGCAGATCCAGTATGTCCTGCGAACACGTAACTTTTACCCGACCTTCTCGGGGTGAGAAGAAGCTTGGGCGGTGGGCTACTTATATACCGGTGGAGAATGGATCAAGACGCATGCCTCTCACTCCTGAGGTATGCGTGGCCGAGGCTGGAGGCGACACCGGCAGGTGAACATTTATCTGTTCCCACTTAGAAGTGAGTGGAGGAGGTGAAGGCCTCGGGGGAAAAAATGGCCAAAATTACACATAAACAAAAAAAGCAGATAAGAGTGCAAAAAGCACTAAAATAAACTCTGCTTTCTCAAGTGGGCTCTTTATTTTGCGAAGGCGTGTTAAAAGTTCACGTTTTGCATTCAAGGTGTTGCCAGTCTTTTAATTTTATATATTTGAACAACCATGCCGAAGAGGAAAACAGAAAAAACAAAAACATAGGTGGACTACAAACCTAAACCGTATTTGGCAGGGCATTCAATTTTTAGTCATTGCAGCCCCCATAGGGTCTAACACACATCCAAATTTGCAATCTGCTGCATTTTACAAACTAAAATTTTTAAACTTTTGAATAAATTTTCCTCTTACCTACCATACATGGACACACATAATAAGAGGAAAACAACACATGGAGATCCATCAGGTCTCTAATCCATGGTTTGTTGGCGGTCCTTTGCATTTATCCTGCCAATTCTCCCCTAGTGGATCAGCTAGGTAAACAAAGCCTAAGATTTCTTTCCACAAGCTGACTGACGATAAACACTTCTTCCCAGCACGCCAAGCTACTAGTCCAAGTCACCAAAAATTCAAATTCAGCATTTGTAGACTTGCCAATTAAACAGTCGTCGACAAACGATTGTAACTGCTACACAGTAGCAGTTACAATAGTAGCTAAATAGTAAATAGTAGCCTTTTTTTATTTTGGCATGGTGATGCTGGTGGTGTGGCTTGGGTCCTGGGCTGTTCCGGTGGCGTCTGGACACTGCTTGGCATCCTGCGCATCATATTCTTCATACATTTTATAATTCTGTTTATCCTCTTTCAATGTTGTATTCTGTAAATTGTGCAAACACAACATCCATTGCATGTTGTTCGTCTTGGGAGAGAGATCCTTCCTCTGTTGCTCTCCCTGAGGTTTCTTCCCATTTTTCTCCCTGTTAAAGGGGTTTTTCCTTATGCGAGGAGTTGTTCCTTATTCGACGCAAGGGTCTAAGGACAGGATGTTGTGTTACTGTAAAACCCCTTGAGGCAAATTTGGAATTTGGGATATTGGGCTATACCAATAAAATTGACTCAACTTGACAGTATTGATATCACCAGGCCTCATAGTTTATGAACATTAAAGGGACAGCTCACTCCGAAATTAAAAAGACATGTTTTTCCTCTTACCTGTGGCGCTATTTATCCATCTATACAGTTTTGGTGTGAGTTGCCAAATTTCGGAGATATCGGCCATAGAGATGTCTGCCTTCTCTGTATACAATGGAACTGGATGGAACTCGGCTTTTGTGTTGTTCAAAGTGGCAAAAAAAATTTTTTTTTTGAAAAACTCAACAGCAATGTAGCTTTCCATAAATCATGACCCTGTTACTCAAGATAATCCCCAGACCTTGTTGTGAGCAGTTTCAGGTAGGAACTATTTTCTCAGACTGAACTACACCTACATGAAACACAGTTTTGATTTTGGGGTTAACCGTCCATTTAAGAAGCAATATTTAGTGCAAAACAGGATATACTAGGAACAGGATGTGTACGTGTGGTATCAGTTGACAGATCATAAAACTGTCAGAGGATGTGACTGACCTCAAGTAAGACCAGAGCCTTTGGCCAAAAAAATACTTACAGAAAGGGGCTTCTCAGTTTTTGGTGACATGCATGCTAGGGGCAGCACTTTTTTTTCTTTTCAAAATGTTCCTCCTTTTTCGTGCCCAGTTGAATTTGGCCAGTTACCCCACTCTTCCAAGCCATCCCAGTTGCTGCTCCACCCCCTGTGCCTATCCGGGGAGGGCTGCAGACTACCACATGCTTCCTCTGATACATGTGGAGTCGCCAGCCGCTTCTTTTCAGCTGACAGTGAGGAGTTTCACCAGGGGGACGTAGCGCATGGGAGGATCACACGATTCCCCCAGTTCCCCCTCCCCCCTGAACAGGCGCCCCGACCGACCAGAGGAGGCGCTAGGGCAGCGACTAGGACACATACCCACATCCAGCTTCCCACCCACAGACACAGCCAATTGTGTCTGTAGGGATGCCCGACCAAGCTGGAGGCAATGGAGTAGACCATCACACCACATGGATGCCCAAACGCAACACTTTTGTAAATCGCATTATCCACTCTCCTCCTTTGTTGACAAACAAGGTAAAGCATGCACTAGACTTATAAATATCTGTGCGGGCACACGGTAGGCAGCTGCCAGAACATGGATTGAAATACCAGCAAAGAGCCTTGAAAATGTGAAAGCATTGTTGTAAACTGTCTGAAAACTCAAACACTCCAAGTTAAAAAGGCAGCATACGCTGACATTTCTCAAAGAACAAAGCTAAAGAGGGTTGGGGTGTTTTGGAAAGCAGAGATGAGAACTTCATTCAGAGACCCTTTCCATTGTAATGCTTTCAAATACTTGAATTCTTATCTGTCGACGTGTTTCCCGTAAGGCAGGACTCAAAAGCTAATTTGACAGCTCAACTTCACCAGTTCGGTTCAGAAACCGATTCATGGACATATCCCAAGACTGTATGCGTATATGTACAGGTAGTCTCCGGGTTACGAACGAGTTCTGTACAGTTAAGTACAGTTCACATCTAGCGTCAATTAGTCAAATGTTTGTCTTAGTATATAGTATAAACTTAGCACAAAAAGTAAGGAAATTTGTGTTTGGTAGATTATTTCTTTGTTGTAACAATGCTTCTTGGCAATACATCTTATACCGCTGGAAAGCCTGGTTATTTCCCTTTTAAATGGTGCCACATTTGTAAGAAACATGCATCTGTGGGATGAGCAGCAGAGCTGAGTATGTGGGTTGTGCCCATGAAAAAATTGTCAAATCTTCTCTGCCAATGCCAAACAGCTTATTTTGCTGTTGCTGTTGACTCTTGTTTTGAGCTTCTGGTACCCCAGGTGCTGACAATCAGGTGCCTGATATAAGATTTATTGCCAAGAAGCATTGTTACAACAAAGAAATAACCTACCAAACACAAATTCCCTTACTTTTTGTGCTAGGTTTTTACCTAAGACATCATAAATATAATAATGCAGTAATAATAACAAATATAACTACAGTAGAGTATTTATAATTGAGATGCATCACCATCCCTTGCATCAGATTTACGCTTTGAAGCCATGATTATGAGGGTAAACACACAAAAATTTTAAGTCAAAACACAACACACACAACGTTTACATGATCCAGTGGCGTTGTTCTCCCTCGAGCCAACGAACCGCCAAAAACGCGCAGTGTTTTCAGTGTCGCGCAAAGTAGTCCATCCGTTCGTTAGCACAAACCATTGTGTGTAACTGCATTTATAAAAAGAATGGGCTTTACGGAGGTCGGTTCCTAAGTATGGGCATTGATAAGTCGGGCGTTTGGACTACCTGTATATGTGACAGATAGAGAGACAGACAAGACAGACAGACACAGAGGAAGCCAAGCCAATGTAACATGGCTCTCAGCACACGCAGCAGCCATTTGGTATCCACATCTGCAGAGACTTGCTCGACGTCAGGTGAAGAATGTTTGCGAGTTGACTCTGACACAGGGGCCACATCAGTCTCTTTGCGGTCAGTGTGTACCCTTTAATTAGGATTGTCTGACCTATGACCTTTGGAGAGAGCCTCTGCAGGTCATGAAACCCAAGCGGCAGAAAGATAGACCCCGCAATTTTGGAACAGAAGCATGGCTGAGGAAACTGTGCCAAAGGTGATAAAAAAAAAAAATCCAGACATGAAGGATGGCTTCAGCATAAGTCATGTGGAATAGTTTCTTCGGCGAAGAGACTTGTTGTGAGAGGTCTTCATCATACACCAGTGTGTCGGTTGTCATCGCTGTGTCATCCACACATACATCTCTCTGCACGTGAAACGATGCAATACCGAACGCTTCTGCGTCGGTTTTCGCTCTGAGGCAATCCGCGCTCACGTGGAGTTGACCTCGTTCGTCAACGTCGTAACTACTTTAACAAAAAGCAAAGCGTGACCTCATAATATGGGCCGAGTTTCAAAACAATCTAAATTGTTTAGGAGGCAATAAAGTTGGCTCCTCGCCCCGTCTTCTTTCGGTACACAGCCAAACATTGTCAGAGTGTTAGAAATTATGGCCTCCTAAGAAGTCAAAGGACAAATACTGTGGGGTTTATTGGCAAGCCCGGGCTTTCTTTGGCAAGGTATTCTCCTGCTATGCAATTTGGAAATTTGTTGCTTTTAACTGTCGTCAATATTTTTGGCTTAACTAGTAAATGCCTTTCTCCGCTTATTTACAGGAGTTTTAACAAGTGAAATTTGACCATTTGGGTTGCCCTGACCCCTGCCACCGGAAGTGATAAACCCTTTCCAAGTCCATTGCTGTATGCCAGCTGCTGCCATATGTTGTCTGGGAGCTTTTGTGCGTTTACTGTTTATTCAAATAAAATTACAAGCACAGCCACACAAAGCGGGTCACATGTGTAGCACTCTTTAAGAAAGACCACAAAATTACTCGAACAAAGGCCCAAAGTCCATGATCAGGTTGTATAAAAAAACTTTAGTTAGAGGGAAGTGGTTTTATTTGCCGCATTTTGACCAATACTACACATACTTAGACAAAGTGTTTTTGATAATTGTGGACAGGCAAAACCCCATTAGAGAGCCAGACGAGGAATGCTCGGTGGAGGATGTGGGAAAAAACATTCCGTTTTCACTTTCCAACTTGTGGACTGTCCTCAGTACTACTATCGTTCATTCAGCATGGGATGGGAACATCACGTGGCAATATTGTGTAAGCTATCAGCCATAACAATGACACAATGAGGACAGGCTATGCTGTAAATCATCCCTCACAGATCACGTGTGTGTGTGTGTGTGTGTGTGTGTGTGTGTGTGTGTTTATTTGCTTGGGTTTTTTTAAAAAAAATTATTTCTGATTTTTCCCTTTTTCTCCCAATTTAGTGGCCAATCGATCCCCTATTTAAGTTCAAACACCCACCCTCGTACTACATGCGTTCGCCAACTGCAACTCTCCGGCCCGCAGTCTCGAAGGAGACACCTCGCCACTTTCGTGACAAGGCCAATCCAGGCTGAACCACTGCTTTTCCTGACACACACAGAAACGCATTCATGTGACGAACACAAGCCGACTCCGCCCCCCTCCCGAATACAGCGTTGCCAATTGACCTTTCGCAAAGTCCCGCCCCCCTCAGTTACTGTTGCTATGCCCGTGAAGCATTTCAGAACTATCCAGTAAGTAGCCGGAAAACACCAAAACATGAAGGAAGAAATCAGCGCATTGTGTGTGTAAAAGTAACAGTAATAATACGTTAGCTGTATTAGCTATCAATAATAGCTAGTAGCAAGCTTAGCTTGGAGCAGACAGGTATTTTTGTTGATTTTGGATGGATTAAGCTGGCCATGGGGTCTGCTATACTGTGAAATCTATTGCCTAGATGGCGCTTCTTGCGTTCTGGGTTTCGGGAAGGGAAAGAAAATTACACCCCCTCCAAACTTTTCAGATATCTAGTATCCGATTTGCAGATCCCATAGGCACACCGTTTCAGCATTTTGTTGTGTGTTTGAAAGCTTGACGGACCGTTGCTAAGGTAGGATTGGACAAGCACCATTCTGGGGCGGTACTTTACGAAGGATCAATTATTGCTGCTTCATCGAGTCCGGCCATAGTCGGATCTGACGAGACCGGGGCACGAACCCCGGTCCCCAGTGGGCAACTGCATCGACACAAAGCCGATGCTTGGACCGCTACACCACCGCAGACCCTTGCTTGAGGTTTTGCCAGTTTTGTTAACCGCTGTTTATCTCTACATTGAATCTTCTTCTTCTTTTGGCTTGTTCCCCGTTTCTCAGGGGTCACCACAGTGGATTTTACAGTTTCCATGGGTTCTCTGTGAGGGCACAGCACCAATGGCGGCTGTTGTTAACCCGGGCCTTGACCGATGCGGTATGGAGCCTCAACTGATCCAGTATTGTCTTGTCAATCCGCATAATGATTTGGCAAAATTTTACGTTGGATGCCCTTCCTGACACAACTGCTAACCCTATGGACGGGGGCACAGGTAAAGCGCTGGATGGCATCCCAGTATTCATGGACTTGCACCCATGCCTGTCGCCTGTTTATCTCTACATTGAATAATGTATCTAAATTGGCATTAATAAAAACACACAAAAACAAAAAACAACACTTCTATGCATCCTATGCGCACTGCCTGTTGACACCTACCATGTCCTATTGGACTTTAACCTAGTTTTTTGGCACTTACTTACGTTGTCCCCTCCTGACTAGATCCTTGCTTGTGTTGTATTAACTCTCAGATGCACATCGCATTGGATAAAAGCATCTGCTAAATGAAATTGTAACACTCTAAATTAAAAATTTCACGAAGGTGTCCTGGCAGACGGTTTTAAGATTCTTGCTGACTTGTAGAATCTGGAAACTCATCTTGTGTGTTTAGGAGAAAAGACTTGCTTTTTGAAACACATTCCACAGCTGAAACTTATCTAGCGAGTTTCAGGAGCAGGGCCACACCTCAACCGCGCCACTTCCGGCATTCTTATAAATACCCACCTAGCCCTCTCCTCCCCTTCCTCTCTCATACCCCCCCCCCATCCTATTTCTCTGTCTCTCCCACTCTTTCCTCTCCATCATAGAGGGGGTCCGTCGTTCCCTGGGTGCTAAGGTAGATTCCCTATGAATCTTCCCCACAATGTACAAGAACTACGCACATCAATCATTTTTCTTTAATAATTCATTTGTTACGGACTAGTCGGGTCTAGGAGTTAAGGGTTAAGCCTGCAATACTAGTGTTAACCTTGAGTGTGTAGAAAAGATGAAAAACTAGGGAAGAAACAGAAAAAAGGACTGGTTTCCAAGACTAGAGAAATAGTAGGGAGGTGGGCTAGCTTACCAAGGTAGCAGGCTAGCAGGTCCCTCCGACAAGGCCTCGGCCATATGGGTCTCAGCTCCCATAAGCGGCTGACTCCGTCTTGGTATATTAGTTCAGTTTAGGTTTGATGGTCTTCAGCTGAAAAGCTGTGAACTTGTAGTGTCCTGAACAGAGTGTTCAAAGTGGCGTATCCTGAGGCGTATTTATGCAAACTGCCACCATTAATTAACCCCAGGGGATGCACCCACACCTCACAGTGACGTCCTCTTATAAACACTGCTTAACGACACCACCAATCGTTTCTCAATGAAAACCAGTCCAAGTATGTAAGAAAAGGAAGGGGAAAAGGTTAATACAACCCCCATCACTTACAACACATTTAAACTCATCAAGCTGACAGTGTGGTCCTTGCTAGTGAATGACCAATCCTAGACATTTCTCTTCATGCTGAGTCACAAGGCAATACTGGCTTTTTGTTGCTTTGTCCTAGCAATCCAGCCTTGACATCTTCTTACTATCCTACCTGATCTATAATCCAAATGCTATAAACAGAGCACCTGCTTGCAATGTAAAAAGGGGGACAGAAGTAAAACAAAATGTAAGAATCAAAGCCACGTATTCGGTTTTTCTATGGCACTGTAAGTGGCACTCGTTTCTATTGCTTCAGGGGAAAACATCTGCAGAGCGGTCATTTTATTCCTATTGAAAATTGAATTTTACTTAGTTAAAGCATCTGCCACATTAGTGCATTTCATCCAGCCATCCATTATCCAAACCACTTGTCCTGCTCTCAGGGTCACAGGGATACTGGAGCCTATCCCAGCAGTCATTGGGCGGCAGGCAGCGAGACACCCTGGACAGGCCGCCAGGCCATCACAGGGCAGTGTGACGTCATCTCTGTTCTCAGAAGATGGCTCAGATATCTGGACTTTGTCCTGTGTTCAGACCCCGCTAACTATTAGCATAGCATGCTAACTGCACTCGAATGCCTCACCTGTCCATCAGCAGTCTGCCAGAATAAATTATTTTATTGGTTCAGTCATCTTTGTTGTCCCAGCGAGGTCCAACCCCTTCAATGTAAATGCTAACATTTACGTTCACCTTCATATCATATCACATCTGTAGACATGTAGGTCCTGCAGACACAGCCTTTTAATGATCGGTCTGAACACGATCCCTATCCATTTTTCAGTTGCAAGTTTCAGGTTTCAATTCCCCTGACTCTGGCAGTCTCTTATGTAGGCATGTCGAGGGAGTGTCAGTCCTCTTGTTTCCCATCAGGTCCTTCCTGGCTATAAAGCTGCCCAGGTTGGGTGACCTGCCAACCCAAACCACATCAAACTTCGCAAACAGGAAGCATCCACTCACCATTATTACTGGGATGGGGATCCTGCATTCACCACATGCACCATTGTCACCCTGCCATAAGTAGATGTTTACAACTGGTGGCAGGAAAAGATCATCTTTCTGATTTCTGACATGCATTCAAGTGCAAAATAGCTAAAAAGTAATTAGAAATATATACAATTGCAGTCTTATACATTGCTTGCATATTATCTGATTTGTTTGAGCGTTTATGTCATAGGTAAGTCTAGAGACGTGCACAGAGGTATTTATGGCAGGTTATGCTCCCAACCTCAAATGCAAAAACTCCCGAAAGACAAGGAAGCACTGTTTGGGGTCTGATCTCTTCAGCTCCACGTACCCGTGACCTGTCTCTGAACCAACACAACCAGCCCCCTCTAATCAGAGCCCTGACATGAGCCCCGCAAAATATACAGGATGGCTGTGCTTAAGCAATAACCGTGCTGCTATCTAAACCATCATTGGGATTTTATCATGGATCGGGATTAAAAATAAAAACTCACTACAAGTTGTTTGTGGTGAATTTCCATTATTGGGATAATTGTAAATGGGGATAATCATGATAGCCTCACGAGTGACTTGAAAAGCCGTCTCTCTCCCTCTCTCCCCCTAGCCTAATAAAAGGAGTGGGTTTTTCCCCCAAGAAGTGGACCTTTTTACTCCAAGCACAGGATGCCTTATGCAGTATGGCCTTTGACCTACTATGGCAACAAATAAACTATACTTTATAGTATAATAAAACCTGTAATTACGGTTAGTATTGGCAAATATTGGACATTTCAGGCTGAAAGGCATTATATGGTCATGACTATGACTTTATTTTGTTCATATGATAACTGCTGCTTCGTTTCATGGACTCTTTGAGCCTTTCGTCGTCTATTGGGGTAGGTCCCCAACCTGTGTCCCTATGGCTACACCCTTTCTCTCTCTTTCTCTCTCTTTCTCTCTCTCTCTTTCTCGCTCTCTCTTTCTCGCTCTCTCTCTTGCTCTCTCTCACACACACACACACTTTCCTCCCTCCTGCTCTCTCTGAAATATTCCTGATGGGAGATGGAGATGGTTTCCTCCAACATTAGGTTGAGACTTTCTTCCGACAGTCCTCAAGACATGAAAGTCTGATGCTGACTGGAAAATAACACAGTCAAGTCACAGGTCTAATTACACTGTTTATGACCTGTCAGCTCACATCCATTATCCACAACCGTCGGCTGGCGAGGGGGCCTTTCAATTCAAGCTGCCAGCTCGCTCATCACCATCTAAACCAGGTGGGAATGAGTGACTAGTTCATGGTTTCTCCTTCCTTTCCTCTTTACAGTGCCTCATTCACAATTTTACAATCTGAGTTCATTGCGTTTTCCGGGTGAATTACAACATTCCCCATGTTGTAAGGAAAGCCACAGAACAGTTTCTCACCATTGACTCGCAATGGGACTTCAAACAGAAATAGTTCCTCAACTATTAAACAAACAATAAAATCTGTATATCTCCTTGTAGCTTATATATGTAGCGTTGTGTGACCTTTGAACCCTCAGTGCTTCTTGAAAGTTGTTTAGGGAGTCACCAGTAAGACTACTCATGTATAAATAAAAATTACTCTATCATTTCATCATCATTTCATGAACTAGATAGTGGAGACAGTGATTTATTTACATCACTGTAAGTGATATTCATTATGTCAAATACATTTTCAACCCAACACAGGGGTCGCCAGTTTGAATCCCTGTGTTACCTCTGGCTTAGCCAGGCATCCCTACAGACACAATTGGTCGTGTCTGCGGGTGGAAAGCCAGACGTGGGTGTGTGTCCTGGTTGCTGCACTAGCGCCTCCTCTGGTCAGTCAGGGTGCCTGTTCGAGGGGGAGGGGGAACTGGGGGGAATAGCGTGATCCTCCCACGTGCTACGTCCCACTGGCGAAACTCCTTACTGTCAGGTGAAAAGAAGCGGCTGGTGACTCCACATGTATCGGAGGAGGCACATGGTAGTCTGCAGCCCTCCCCGGATCAGCAGAGGGGGTGAAGCAGAGATCGGGATGGCTCAGAAGAGTGGGGTAATTGATGTAAATTCAATTGGGGAGAAAAAAGGGGGGGGGGACATTTTGAACGGCCATATCTACTTCATCAAGCACTACACATGACTGAAGTCTCATGAAATGCCTTTATGGCCTATTTAATATTAGGCCGTCAATAAGAAGCTTGTTTTCTGTGTGAAATGGTCGAGATGCAAAGAGAACATAAAAAAACCCATCGTAAGCTGCATTATCCAAACTATTTTGATCTTCTTGATCCAGGAAATAATCCCTATCAAGCAAATGATCATCCCTATAAATCATGTTGTGGCAATTAGATAAATGCATTATTTCTCCTGTAAAGATGGGGCCACAAGTTTAGTGACAAATCTCTACCCCATGAACCGGATCCATATGCTAATGGTTGGAGTATGTGGTATTGCAATGTACAGAGTAAAGGTGATACTTCAAGAGAGCCTCATAGAACAATGGGGAAAGAAGATGGTGGAGAAGCTTTGGTTGGTTTGAGAGAGTGAGAATTGACACCCTATGATGAGATAGATGCCAGGGATGTCTGAAGGTGGGCTTTTTGTAAAAAGTGACCTGGTCCATGACCGGGTATCTATCTGAGCGGCTGGGGCTTCAGATCTGCAGCTATCATCGGCTGTTAAGAGGAGTGTGAATTCCTTCGGCCTCGGGCCCTGGCCCCCAGTACAGCGCGGTAATCTTCTGAGCCGAAAGAAAGCACAGGTGCAGATGTGGGCCATTCATCCTGAAGCACATGACGATAAGACCAAGAGGACCCATGCTCCCAGTTGTGCCGGATGAATGTAAGCCACCTATAAAGCATGCAGCAGGAATATGTATAGAAAGGAACAAGGCCTTGCACTGCTCAGGCCCGGTACTGTTGACAAGAGTCATACCAGAAATACTCAAAGATGAGCATCCAGCAGCATCTTACTTAAAAATCATATGAAAACCCACAAAAATGATCTAATGCATGCAATCTGTACAATGTCCTTTCTCAGGGCACTCAAGTAAATGATATATACTCCAATACTCTATCTTGCAACCAATAATGAGGCACGCATTTGGATATACTGACATCCACCAACAACTTTTACAGTATTAGTACACAGTTTGTACAAACTCATCAAAGTGATTTGCAAAGTTGGGAACCTTCGACTCACACATGCTAATAACCTTGCACTATCAGTTGATATGTTGGTTATGGTTTCTCTATTTATACAATGTTAATTCAGGATAAGCGGGTTGTAATACAGCCCTCCCAGATCTCGTTTGTGGCCTGGTGACCTGGGGGGGGCTCTCCCTTTACCAACACCTGAGCTGGTTAATTGGTCTAGCAGCTGCAAGAGAGGGTCTGCTGTGGTCTTACCATGTTTCTGTGGGACCGCAATGGAAGAGACCGGCCTGTCTGTCTTACACTTGGCTGTTGAGACTAATGTTAGAGAAGGTGTCGTTTGGATCCTCCTCTGATTAAAGAAAGAAAAAAAAAGACAAGGGTTAACAGTTGATTATGTGTCGGCATGAATCACAACATAAGCTGAAGAACCAATTGCATCAATTCAAATGTCTTGATGGTGCAGACCTTAATGTCACATGTTTTGGTAACAGGTTTGAGTAATACTATGTGCAAATGAAGGCTAAAGAATGTCCATCCTGTTAGGTTTCAGAGTCATTATTTTTGTTTTACGACAATTAACATAAGTCTCCTGTCACTTATTCATATTGGCAAGAAAAAAAAACTGAAGATGGTAGAGTCATTCAGATACTGTGACCACTATCTCTAATGGCATGCTATTTTGCATTGAGAAGAACTACAAGTCCTAAACATGGATTCAATCTCATTTCTTCTGTATGGAGCTTGCATGTTCTCTCCATGTTTGCAGGTTTGCTATGGGTCCTCCAGTTTCTTCCACACTCCAAAGGTGTATGTTTGGTGAACTGAAGACTCCAAATTGCCCATACGGTAGGTGTGAATGGTGTGTAAGTGTCCGTGTGTGTTGGCCTACTGATGGACTGCCAACCTGCCCAGGATGTCACCCTGTTTTCCGTCCAGTGCATGCTGGGACAGACTGCAGACCCGTGAATAATGACAACAATGCCATCTTTCCTCTCAGATATAAATGTAAACTGTGAATGGTATAAATGATTTCTGGGGAAGTTTAGAGTATCAGGTGAGAGTGATGCCCCTCAGGTGTTAATCCCCACAGGCAATAATAATCCAGCCTGTATTCTGCCAAAATAAACAAAGCAGATATTGAATTTGGCTCGGAAAATAACAAAGCGAATGAATTTCTGTATGCTTGTTTACCTTCTATCACCCAGCTGAAATGTGCCAGGCATTTGTGTTGGAATGGGGTTAAGGCAGGGCTAAGGAGATTTTAACTCCCTCACTATTCTGTCGACGTCTGTGTCACAGAGAGGTCAACACTGTACAGGAGCAGCATAGGCTACAACCATGTGACCTCCTGAAAAGTTTTAGCGGGGGATGAACATGGGCAGAAAACAGCGAGTCTGGGGCTATGTGTAGTTCTCCAAAATTGGAGCACCTAAAATAGTGGAAAATATTTGTCTTCCAACAAGGTGTATCTCATTTTGGAAATTGCATTGGATGGAAATTAGCACTAATATCTTTTTTTTGGGGGGGGGGGGGTTCCCCCTTTGTCTCCCCAGTTGTACGCCGGCCAATTACCCCACTCTTCCGAGCCGTCCCAGTCACTGCTCCATCCCCTCTGCCAATCCAGGGAGGGGGCCAGACTACTACATGCCTCCTCCGATATATGTGGAGTCGCCAGCTGCTTCTTTTCACCTGACAGTGAGGAGTTTCACCAGGGGGACATAGTGCGTGGGAGGATCACGCTATTCCCCCCCAGTTCCCCCACCCCCTGAACAGGTGCCCCGACCGACCAGAGGAGGCGCTAGTGTAGCGACCAGGACACATACCCAAATCTGGCTTCCTAGCTGTAGAAACGGCCAATTGTGTCTGTAGGGACGCCCGACCAAGCATGGGGATTCAAACCAGTGATTCCCGTGTTGGTAGGCAACGGAATAGACCGCCACACTACCTGGACGCCCAGCTCTAGTACCTTTTGTTGATGTGATTCGTGGATGTGATTGAGGAAGGCCCAGAAAATTCTCTTTTTATATATTGCATTATATACAAGCCCTTGTAAAATTAATCATTATTTGAATGGTCATAGGTTAACAACCGACCTATCACAGCGCTACTGCTGCTGTTGTCTGCATTTGGCTCTTTAAGGGACTCTGTCAAGGTGTCGTCGGAGATGGACTGCTCTTCATTGGTTTTCATCTCTGGGCTTTGCTCCACAGAGGTAGCAGGCGTGTCTTGGGTACTGTCCTCATTGGATTTGTTCACAGAGCTGGCTACGGACGGCGCTCCGTCTGGAGGGTCTGTGCTAGAATCAACAACAGCTGCAAAAAGACAAGACACAAATCACATTACTATTTGTATGGTTAGAAAGCAACGTTAGAACAAGTATTCAATTCAGCATTCACCAATAATTTGTCTGTTTTTAGCTAAAATGATAATGACAGCGACAGAATGAAAAAACAAAACCCACAAAACACGTTTTTTCACACAATTTCCATGAAACCATGACTGTTGCAACGGATCAGTTTTGTAATAGTGTCAACACATTTCCCTGACATTTACACATCTTAGCAGAATAACAGTCAGCCCTGTTGTGCCTTGTAATCAGCTGCTCCATAATAACAGCATCTCTGGTCCTATGGCCTGAAGTGGTTTTGCCCACTATGTAAGGGTTAGGGGGGGGACTTCTCTTGGGCTGAACCATCTGAGTGGACCACCAGGTCGGTAACGAGTCGGCTGATTACTGACAAGGTCCTAATGAGACACAACCACACAGCTGTCGGAGGCTGTGGGAAAGTATGGAGGCCCTATCATTATGCAGCCATGGTTATGCAGAGGGAAAGAGATGATGGGGGAGCCTATAGAGGAAGATGACTGGTACTCTAGACAGTTGTAGCATGACTAAAAGACGGTGCCTTCTTTATCGACCCCACTCTCTCTGCAACTTCAGGCTAAACAAAAGCATCTCTGAAAGAGAGAGAGAGCGAGAGAGAGGATGTGAAGTACGATATGCTTATTTGGTAGTACCCTGACCCACAATTGGGATCATGAACACAGCAGTTACCACTTGTGAAGCCAGATGGCCACTCCTCTGAAAAGGGAATGTGCTGTGAAGTCTGTTTGGATGAGGTGTTTTATAATCTCATTCCTAAAAGTCTACGTTTTTCTTTTTTTTTTCTTCTTTTTTTTGGTTCAGGAATCAGGAACACTTTGTCATTTCATTTCATGCACTTGCGCACACGAAATGAAATGAAACATAATTTCCCCCAGCCCACAGCAGTGCAACACAAAGACAAAAACACAAATCCAAAAACTACAAAAACTACAAGAACACATATATCCAAACTAACACATATATCTAAAGACACACATATATCCAAAATCCCTCTCCAGGAGAATGAACGCCAGCCAGGATGATGGTCGGAACTGCCGGTCTGCATGGGCTAGCAGTTAGCTTAGCTGCCCTCGGTGTTACCACTTCAGGCGCAGCTCCGGGCAGGGCTGCAGTCCCTGGGCCCATAGGACGCAGCAGACCAAGCTCTCCCAGCCATAAAACGAAGACAAACCCAGATGCAGACGTGGACACTGCATGGACGGTACGTGAATTCGCGCTGCCATCTTCTCACACCGGAAGCGGAAAAATGGGTTCAGCGTGGGTGCTGGTTCTCTAGTCCAAGTTAACTGCTCTTCATGCAGAACCACCAGATACTTTGGTTTAAAGATGTCTTCCCAACATACACACACGTCTACCAAAATCCGTTTTAAAAAACCTCCGTCATTATTTACCATGTAAGAGGCCTCCAGGGTAGAGGCAGAGGCTGGGTTATGTCTTTCATGTGATGCAGGATGTGTAGTTGTTGACATTCTCTTGCCTAGGGCGTCTTCTGTTAGTCGTACCAAATGAGAATGTATTGTCACCACGTAACGGCATTTGTAATTTTGGAATTAATGATTTGATATATTTAATCGGATTTAGTCCCGGTGTCCGCTTCAATAATGGATACTCTTAACGGAAAAAGAGAGGTAGTGTGAGAAAATCTGACCCGCGCCATTGAGGTGTATCACAACGCCAGTTAAAAGCCCAGGAGTACCTTGTAGGACCCAATTAGCAACCTGGCTGTCTGCTTTCCCTTCACTGCTGAAAGGCTTTTCTTGTTTTTCTTTTTAACGGGGTTTTGCCATGTCTTTCCCATGAGAGGAAAGAACGAACCACCGGATTCTTTAAAAAAGCCCAACACACCATTTAAACAAAGTGCGGCCCAGAACAACACATAGCAGGTTCTAGCAGAAAAAAATTCTGACAACAAATAATTGATAATAATTTCATCTGTTTCCAGAATAAATAGTGTAATCAGAATAACAGGAGAAACAGCGATTCTGGATTTGTATGATACTGGAAGTAAAACATTGAATGTACATCCTGTTTAGAGGGTAGTGGTAAGTTTTGCTTTTGGTTTGTTTAAAATCTGGATTTTGCTTATCGGGTCATCAGCAGAGATCCCACCCACCCCAACCATGGACTGTTCTCCCCCCCTGCGCTCTGGGAGGCGCTACAGGAGCCTCAGAGCCCGCACTACCAAAAACAGCTTCTTTCCACAAGCTGTTGCCCACCTGAACCTGGCAACCCACTGAATGTCTGTAGATATTTTTTAAATATTTTGTACTCCAGCTCTTTTCTTTTTTTTAACTTATTTTTAGCTTTTGGTCTTCATGTGTGTATATCTTATCCTGTGTTTGCTGTGTTTGTCTGTGTCTGTCTTGCACTGTTTGGTGAAGCCACAGCCCTCATTTCATTTTTAACATGTGCCTGCACATTGTTTTTAATGACAATAAACTGAATTGAACTGAATTGAATTGAACTGAATCCGGGTTTGAAAACGAAACAATCCTCAAGCAAGTCGTTTGATTGGATAGATGTTTGACAAGCTGGCCAGAAAATATTTGATTCAAATCTTTGGCCTGTATGAGCAGCCCAAGTTTTCTTCTTCTACTTTGATTTCTATTACTGAATATAATTACTCTCTGTATAAACCAGTAAACAAAATTACTACATGTCTTGCAACCTCCTCAATGGGCATAATGTAGCGGGCCCTAAAAGGTCATGGGTCATGGTTCCAGTGTAACCACGGCACACAGCTTGACTTCCATTTCCACCCTGTGGTAAACTTCAGTATTACACACTAACTTTGAAAATTCTCCCACTTTGGCAAGGGCGAACTGAGCACACACTTCTTCTGTAAATTGTTCACACATTTTCATTCCAAGACATTCCAAGATTTGCCGGTTGGATGAGTTGCACACATGCACTGTTTAGATGAGTCTAGTGAATGGTACGGTAATATTTGTGACTTTTCCACCCCATGTTGAGGACAGAATGTGCCCAAGATGTCAGAAAAACACTTTGTAATACCCCGTGATTTTATATTCAAATACAACATGTAACTGAAGCACCTATGCTTTTTTTCCTCTTTATTCGGGCGATGTTGGTGTATAATGCCTGTGGGGAAGGAAGCCAGGCAACCTGTATTGTTTTCCTTTTTTGTGTTGTTTTTACCGCCTACCCTTTTCTTGTAAGAGTGTGATGGTATTGCAATACTCTTGTCCCCTGAGCTCTTATGTACTTCCTTTTAGTCAATCTAACGGATCTTGCACAATAGGAAGCGAGGTCGTGCCCACTCTTTGATGAGAAACCTCAAATCCACAGCTTGACTTACACCACTCGAAAAAATATTCTGTTCTCTTCCTCCTATAACACACACACACACACACACACACACACACACACACACACACACACACACACACACACACACACACACACACACACACACAAAGAAAGTTGAGTATGAGTCGCCATCCAAATTTGGTTCTTACCTTTCTCCTCCTCCTTTGCCTCAACAGTTGCCTCAACATTTTCCACATCTTTAGTGACTTTGGGCTCATCGTCATCAATTTCCACACTGTCAAAGGTCTTCACCCCTGAAGAATAAGTGCACTTTCATGTACAGGCCATTTGGGCTAGAGTTGGGCTTCACACTGCAGATGTCCAGCTTGCACAGATTTCCGTAACAACAGAAACATGCCATCAGCTCTGATGACACACAGAGAGGTTCTCTCTTGTAATACTGGCTATGGTTGTTGGTGTAATTGTATGTATTTTGACTGACCATCCTGAGCTTTGGGCCCATCAGGTCGCACGGTGCTCAGAGGGATCTGCACATCGTCCTGTCTAGAGCTGAAGTCAACAGAGTACATCTGCAGGAAAAACATAAAATTAGAAGTCTCTCTCTCTCACACACACACACACACACACACACACACACACACACACACACACACACACACACACACACACACACACACACACACATTGCACTAACTTTGAGATTACAAGTGGTTGTATTGGCATGTGTGTATAGGGGGTAAAGAACACTCACCTTTGCTTTCCGATTTGTCACGCAGCAGGCTACTATAAGCAAAATAACGGCCAGGCTGATCACAATCACGATGATAAAGCCTTGGGAGTAGTAACGAACTTCATTAATTTAAAGCTAAAGACAACAACTATTTGCATTATTTTTGAATATTTTCCCGTACACATTTAAAGATGAACCTAAATCAGCAATCAGATTTGACTTTTCATGTCAAAAAATCTTGGAACACATACAACGTTCAGCAAAAAGGAAAAAAAAAACAACTTTTGTAAACGGCAAATATTGTGGTTTTTTTTATATCCTTATCCATAACTGTTTTCAATATTCTCAAGCAATGTAAGGGAGTGGTCTCGTCCTCATTAATATTCATGAGCTCACATTTGCTTGTTAAATACAAGCAGGCGTTGGAGGTGGGGGGGGGGGGTCTGATTGGCTGTATGTAAATGTGTGCTCCTGATAGTATCATCAGCATAAGATAAGCTGAGATCTGAACTAGGCGGAGTTCTTTAAAAAGAGAAAAATAGAGGGCTCTATTTTACCTTTATACTTGTATTTTTTTTTTACAGTAGAAAGTAATAATACAAATAGCACGACGATAAAAGTAATAAATGAGACTAGGGGACATCAATGTTTCCATTTCAGTCCAGATTTAAACTTTTTTATGGGGCCAAAGGTTATGGCATAGTCCAAAAATGCATGCACTCTGGTGTGAATCTATGTTCAATATACCTGGTAGCATTTAAAGGTGTCTTACCAGTACTGTCGTCACTTTGGGGTCTTGGTGCGACTGTGGTAACGATGGCAACAGAATAAAAGATTAAACATTTCTTTCTCAACAAAAAATGATGCACAAATGTAAATACTCATTCATCACTCATTCAAACTAATGAGAATTAGGATGGCTTTTCTTAAAATGCAATCCATTATATTTTAAGCACTTTTAAAATAACCTGTTACCTCTTTACAATTGTGAAGTGTTAAATCCCATGGATTATTCAAGCTCATTTTTTGATCTTGAACAACCGTAATTTTTATTATCTACTACAGTTATTACTACTGTTTATTAGCATTATTGTAAGAAGAAGACACTTTATCATTTTACATATATACAACTGAATTCGTTTTCTGCATTTAACCCATCCTATGCTAGGAGCAGTGGGCAGCTGCAGCACCCAGGGACCAACTCCAGTTCTTCTTTCCACTGCCTTGCTTAGGGGCACAGACAGGAGTATTAACCCTAACATGCATGTCTTTGATGGTGGGAGGAAACCGGTGCACCTGGAGGAAACTCACGCAGACATGGGGAGAACATGCAAACTCCACACAGAAAGGACCTGGGATGGGCTGGGGTTCGAACCCAAGACCTTCTTGCTGTGAGACAACAGTGCTAACCACTGGACTACTGTGCTGCCCCATTTATTATAAACCATCAATTTAAAATGCACGAAAAATGTATTTATATCAATACTCCTGCTCAAAATGCTTCTTTTGTTTTAGATGTTCCCCTGAGGAAATCTTTGTTTTTACCAGTGCCTGCAATGGAAAGCAGTGATTGTATTTATTTTGATCTACTTTGGAACCTAAAACTAACTAGCTTATGCTATAGTAACCAACTTCTGTATATATATTTTCAAAGAGTAAAAACCCACTTGTGGGCAGTGGAGAAAAAAAGTAACTTCTGGGTTGCTTTTCTCATAGGATGACCCATGACCCACAAATGTGTTAATGTAGTTCACTTACAGATCTCACAAAGTTAGGCCCTGAAATTTATGCCACTGTATTTAATATGAAACAATGTATGCTGATGATAATGCAACATTTTTTGTGCACCAAGGGATGCACCAATGCAAGGGATTCAAATCTGTCCACACATGCTGAAACCACTAATTCTGACTTAATAAGGGAATCAGCTCATTTAGAGTCCAACTTTACAATGCTCAACTCACCTGTTGTCTTATTGGTCTTTGGTAATTTGGTTGGAAAGAGACGAGGTGCTGTACTTCTGACTGAGAAGATGCTACCTAAGGTAGGCATGGTCGGCGATGGGCCCGATGGACTGGTGCTGCTACTCACGGCAATATTTGTTGTTGACATACTACTTTGAGCAGATTGGTTTTGATCCATTGGAGCTGTAAAGGGTTCAAGTCCAAACAATTAGATAATTTACTCAAAAAGTCAATCGCAGAGGCAGAAAACGACGGACGTGATCAATCAGGAAAATCAAAATTTTTGTGAACTTTGTGGTGATTCTAAATGTCGTTCTCTAAGTGAGGGCACTTTTCATGCGCCTTTAACCCACAAGCATTGTTCTCAAACTCATGCGATAAATCTGATCTTTTATACCTGTGAATTTATAGGTTTGATTCGTTTCAGTGGTGGCATTGATTTGGGGTTTGGTGGAAAATCTATTTTGGTCTCCCTCTCTTGTCTGCTCTTGTGCCATGACAGAGGACATAACAAGACCTGAAAGAAAAGAGAGGATGGTGTTAATACCCATAAATCTGTCCACTAGGAGATTACAAAGATTTTTAAAAGGTATTTTGCAGATGTACAATACATCCCAATTAGATCTAACGAAGCCCAACCTTAAGTCATGAACCTTCAACCTCTGTTCACTAATTAGCAATGGATGTACTGTTTGCTGGCCATACTGACTCAAGCCAGTTTTGAATTTTATACCAATCTAAATGTAGAATTTATTCAAAAGTGCTCAATAAAGCTTGGCTTCATTTCAGTTGTCATCGACATGAACAATATTTATGGCCCATAGCTGTTATTCAAAATGGGTCATTTTGACTCTAACACAACACAAGGGTTAAATAATTTCAAATGAATTAGGCTACATTACTGTACTGTAATGATGGATAGCAAACATTTCATTTTGTAGGAGCTGCTTATTGTTGAGTCTGAAGACAGACAGATCAGTAATCAGAGTTGGGCAAGTTACTTTGAAAATGTAATGGATTACATATTACTAGTTATTTTCATTTCAAAGTAATGAGTTACTTTACAATATTGCTGTCTATGTAGAGTAATGCGTTACTGATTGCAGTACTTTTGCGTTACTTTCCCCAAAATGACCGCAGAAGTATGACTAGGCAGTATAAAATGGAAGAGGATCTACTACTAGTACTACTTTTGGCTGCTCCTGTTAGGGGTCGCCACAGCGGATCATCCGTTTCCATTTCTTCCTGTCCTCTGTAGCTTCTTCTGTCACACCAGCCACCTGCATGTCCTCCCTCACCACATGCATAAACCTCCTCTTTTGCCTTCCTCTTTTCCTCTTCCTTGGCAGCTCCATATTAAGAATCCTTCTCCCAATATACCCAGCACCTCTCCTCCACATATGTCCAAATGTGTGGAGGAAACATTATCTTCTTGGTGTCCAAACATTATCCTCTTCCATTTTATGGAAGGGGATAATGTAGTTTAACAGTGGGTACTTGAAACACAGCTCAAGTTACTACTACGACTACTTTCAGCTACTCCTGTTAGGGGTCGCCACAGTGGATCATCCGTTTCCATCGCTTCCTATCCTCTGCATCTTCCTCTGTCACCCCAGCCACCTGCATGTCCTCCCTCACCACATCCATAAACCTCCTTAGTCTTCCTCTTTTCCTCTTGCCTGGCAGCTCCATACTCAGCATCTCTCCTCCACACATGTCCAAATCATCTCGATCTTGTGTCTCTTGCTTTGTCTCCAAACCGTCCAACCTGAGCTGTCCCTCTAATATACTCGCTCCTAATCCCGTCCTTCGTCACTCCCAACGAAAACGTTAGCATCTTCAGCTCTGCCAGCTCCAGCTCCACCTCCTCTCTTTTCGCCAGTGCCATCATCTCCAAACCATAAAACATAGCTGGTCTCACCACCATCTTGTAAACCTTCCCTTTAACTCTTACTGGTACCTTTCTGTCGCAAATAACTCCTGGTACTCTTCTCAACTCATTCCACCCTGCCTGCACTCTCTTCTTTACCTTCCTTCCGCACTCCCTGTTACTTTGAACAGTTGACCCCAAGTATTTAAACTCATACACTTTCATCACCTCTACTCCTTGCATCCTCACCATTCCGCTGTCCTCCCTCTCATTCATGCATATATATTCTGTCTTGCTCCGACTGACTTTCATTCCTCTTCTCTCCAGTGCACATCTCCACCTCTCTGGGCTCTGCTCAACCTGCTCCCTACTCTCGCGACAGATCACAATGTCATCCGCGAACATCATCATCCATGGAGACTCCTGCCTGATCTCGTCCGTCAACCTGTCCATCACCATTGCAAACAAGAAAGGGCTAAGAGCTCATCCTTGATGTAATCCCCACCTCCACCTTGAACCCATCCGTCATTCCTACCGCACACCTCACCACTGTCAAACTGCCCTCGTACATATCCTGCACAACTCTTATATACTTCTCTGCCACTCCCAACTTCCTCATACAATACCACACCTCTCTCAGCACCCTGTCATATACTCTCTCTAAATCCACAAAGACACAATGTAACTCATCTAACCTTCTCTATACTTCTCCATCAACATTCCAAAAGCAAACATCACATCTGTAATGATCTTTCGTGGCATGAAACCATACTGATGCTCACTAATCATCACCGCTCCTCTTAACCTAGCTTCCACAACTCTTTCCCATAACTTCATGCTGTGGCTGATCAACTTTGTACCTCTGTAGTTACTACAGCTCTGCACATCACCCTTATTCTTGAAAATCAGTACCAGTATGCTTCTTTTCCAAGCCTCAGGCATTCTCTCCCTTTCCAAGATTGTGTTAAGCAATCTAGTTAAAAACTCCACTGCAATCTCTCCTAAACACCTCCATGCCTCCGCAAGTATGTCAGCTGGACCAACCGCCTTTCCACTCTTCATCCTCTTCATAGCTGCCCTCACTTTCTCCTTACTAATCCACCGCACTTCCTGAGTCACTATCCCCACATCGCCTTCTCTCTCATTTTCTTCATTCACCAGCCCCTCAAAGTACTTCTTCCACCTTCTCAACACACTTTCCTTGCTTGTCAGCACTTTTCCATCTCAATCCTTCATTGCTCTAACCTGCTGCACATCCTTCCCAGCTCGGTTCCTCTGTCTTGCCAATTGGTACAAGTCCTTTTCCCCTTCCTTAGTCCCCATCCTGTCATACAACTTGCCATATGCCTTTTCCTTTTCCTTCGACACCTCTCTCTTTAATTTACGCCGCATCTCCTTGTACTCCTATTTTTTAATCTCTCTGACTATCCCACTTCTTCTTTGCCAACCTCTTCCTCTATATACTTTACTGTACTCCCTCATTCCACCACCAAGTCTCCTTGTCTTCCTTCTTCTGTCCAGATGACACACCAAGTACCTTCCTAGCTGTCTCCCTCACTAGTTCTGCAGAGGTTGCCTAGCCAAACGGCAACTCTTCACTACCACCCAGTCAGTGCCTGTCTTAACTCCTCCCTGAACTCCACACAACAGTCTTCCTTCTTCAACTTCCACTCTTTGATCCTTGGCTCTGTCTTCGCTCTCTTCATCTTCTCGGTCTCCAAAAACATCCCACAAACCACCATCTAATGTTGCTTAGCGACATTCTCCCCTGTGACCAACTTGCAGTCCCCAATCCCTTTCAGATCGTGCCTCCTGCATAAGATATTGCCCACCTGTGTGTACTGTCCTCCACTCTTATACATAACCCTGTGTTCCTCCCTCTATTGAAATATGCATTCACCACAGCCATTTCCATCCTTTTCCCAAAATCCACCATCATCTGTCCCTCCAAATTCCTCTCCTGGGCACCATACCTGCCCATCACCTCCTCATCACCGCTGTTCCCTTCACCAACATGCCCATTGAAGTCCGCTCCAATCAGCACTCTCTCCTCCTTTGGATACCGTCTCCACCATTTCATCCAACCCACAGCATAATTCTTCTTTCTCTTCCATCTCACACCCAACTTGTGGGGCATATGCGCTGATAACATTCATCATCACACCTTCAATTTCCAGCTTCATACTCATCATTCTGTCCCACACTCTCTTCACCCCCAACACACTCTTGACATACTCTCCCTTCAGAATTACCCCTACCCAATTTCTCCTTCCACGGTAGAAGAGTTTGAAACCACCTCCGATGCTTCTGGCCTTACTCCCCTTCCCCCTGGTCTCTTGCACACACAGTATATCTACCTTCCTTCTCTCCATCATATCAGCCAGCTCTTTCCCTTTACCAGTCATAGTGCCAACATTCAAAGTTCTCACTCTCACCTCCACACTCTCACTCTTCCTCCTCGCCCGCTGCCTCTGGACATGCCTCTCCCCTCTCTCCTTCGCCCAACAGTAGCATAGTTTCCACTGATACCCTGCTGGTCAACAGTACCAGCGGCAGTCGTTGGTAACCCGGGCCTTGACCAGTCCGGTATGGAAATCTTATTTATGATCCACATATTTGATTTGGCAAAGGTTTTACACTGGATGCCCTTCCTGACACAATCCTCCTCATTTATCCGGGCTTTGGACCGGCACTGAGAATACACTGACTTGTGCACCCCCAGTGGCTGGGTCACATTGACAAAAAGTCACTCATAGAGAGAGGCAGAAAATGACTGACGTGATCAACCAGGAAAATTAAAATCTTTGTGAACTTTGCGATGATTCTAAATGTCGTTCTCTAAGGGAGGGCACTTTTTGGCACCTTCAACCCAAAGCATGGTTCTCAAACTCATGCAATAAATCTGATCATTTTTTAAATATAAATATATATATATATACACACATACATACCTTTTAATGTATACCCTGGAGTTACTTCAGTGGTGGCATTGATTAGGGGGTTTGTGGAAAAACCATTTTGGTCCATTTTGGCCATGACAGAGGACATAACAAGACCTGAAAGAAAAGAAAGAATGGTGTTAATACCCATAAATCTGTCTACTAGGAGTTTACAAAGATGTTTAAAAGGTATTTTTCAGATGTACAATACATCCCAATTTGATCTGATGAAGCCCAACCTTATGTCATGAACCTTCAACCTCTGTTCACTAATTAGCAATGGATGTACTGTTCACTGGTCACATTGACTCAAGTCAGTTTTGGATTTTATACCAATCCAAATGTAGAATTTATTCAAAAGTACTCAATATATATTACCTTCATTTCAGTTGTCAACGATATGAACAATATTTATGGCCCATAGTTGTTATTCAAAATGGGTCATTTTGATCCAAACACAAGGGTTAAATAATTTCAAACTAATTACTTTACAAATTACATTGAACGCAAAGCACCACTGTAATGATGCATAACAAACGCTTCAGTTTGTAGGAACTCTGTTTATCAGTTTTGGGCAAGTTACTTTCAAAATGTAATGGATTACACATTCTTAATGTGTAAGTAATTAATTACTTTCATGTGAAAGTAATTAATTACTTTACAATATTACTGTCTGTGTAGAGTAGTGTGTTACTGATTACAGTACTTACTTTAACCAAAATAACCGTAGACGTATGAGTAGGCATTATAAAATGGAAGAGGATAATTTAGTTTAATAGCGGGTACTCAAAGCCCAGCTCAAGTTTATTGCAGTTCATTACAAACCCAGTCTTGGGCATTATTGTATAGCCTAATGAAGCTGTAGACCTGAAGCAGCTCATATTAACCGCTTATATTAACAATAGTGTGATGATATAGAACAATGAAATAGCCTAGGCTTTTTTGGACACAGGGATGAGCATGCAGACAAAGGATCAAATTCTGATAAATTGTGTTCTTGTCCTTTTCTTTGATAAACAAAGTAATGGGAGTAACATAGACTCTGCAGCCACCTCAGCCATCGAATTTCATCAAAAGGAAATTCTTGGGGGGGATACTTTTCTGGTGGCGCACTGTGGTTGAAGTGGCCCTGAGTGTTTGAATTCTTAAGAAAAAAAACACGTCTGCTGCAGCAGAAGTGTCAATTACAATCAACTTGAAGCTGCTACACTGACCACGGAGGCCGCACTGCTGATCTCTATCTTTGGGTTGGTTTATTTTTTGTTTCTCTGCGCAGGGCTACACGGCCCTCCGACAGGAGTACAATCTGTTTAAAAACGATTAAAGCCTCATTTTACAAGAGGAACTGCGACGCAGCAATGCAATCTTGTGTGTGTGTGGGGGGGGGGGTTTCATTGCACATTTGAATAAATCAATGTGTAGCCAAATCATGTAGTTTAAACGATCTAGTTAATTAATTCAGTGACCGTTAAACGCATTTGCCACTTAACTTACCCATCTTCCAAAGTAGCCTACTTGAAATCTCAGAAAACACAGCTGTCAGGCAACCACACGCAACACATGCACACTTGATGTACAAGACTAGTCTAGGTTAAAACCTTGTCTATATATATGGCTGGACCGCCACTACATTTGGAAAGCGGCTGTTTTGACATCGGTTTGGTGAACAGTGGCTGTACTCGACAGCATTTTCAAACCGTGATTATTTATACAGTTAAACGGCGCCAATTTATTTTTTTATGTGAGGCACGGTGGCGCAGTGGTTAGCGCGGTCGCCTCACAGCAAGAAGGTTCTGAGTTCGAGCCCCAGGGTAGTCCAACCTTAGGGGTCATCCAGGGTCATCCTCTGTGTGGAGTTTGCATGTTCTCCCCGTGCCTGCGTGGGTTTCCTCCGGGTGCTCTGGTTTCCTCCCACAGTCCAAAGACATGTAGGTCAGGTGAATTGGCCGTACTAAATTGTGTGTGTGTGTGTGTGTGTGCGCGCAGCCCAGTGACTACTGGGATAGGCTCCAGCATCCCCGCGACCCTGAGAGCAGGATAAGCGGTTGGGATAATGGATGGATAATTACCTGTCTACAATCACTGCTGCCACGATCAGTGGAAAGTGTGGGTGTGACACCCCTCATAAATGCTCTTCATTTACCACCAACTCTCTTAAGACGCTAATAATTTTCACTCTATGTGTGGCTATTAGCGATGGTGTTTGTGGATTGGGTGTTTTCTTTTCTTTTTTTCTTTTCTTTTTTTTTTTGCAATGAGGCGTCTCAGTAGTATCCATGAGCTTCAATACATCACATTTGTTAGCGTTCGAACCGCTGCTCCGGTTCACGGCCAATAAGGAAACTCCCACTTATGTTTACCAGTGACGTCCTTGGTCGACCGACCAATCGTGTAACTTTAGGGACCGTTGTTCGTCGCCGCTAGGTGGAACCGTCGTTGGTCACCTGAAAGGGACTTTCGCGTTTGTAGGGCCGGCCCGCTGGCTGGCCGGTCCAGTCAAAAAACCCGCTCCACCCCGACTACATCACACGCCGTGTCCATGTCTGGTGTATTTCGGGTGGTGACGCGTTGCTTGACATTGTAATTGTAATCTTACTGAAATCTTATTAGAAACGCGCTATATACTTCGTTACTTCTGAAAGTAATCCATTAATGTACCGCGTTACTTTTGTACCGCGTTACCCCCAACACTGTCAGTATTACATTGCCTCACCAAACGAAATGATTGTGTAACACAACACTGTTTTCATGTTGGTATTTGAAGGACATTAGATAAACAAAGTGGAGGAATTATACATTTTATCAGACTCTATTGATGTACACAACACACTGTCTACCCTGGGGGCCACCCAAACATATACATTTGTAAAAGGATTTGTTCAGGTTAGTAACTGAAGTGTTTGTAATCATTAACAATCCACCTGGATTCAAACTCAGAACAAAACCAATCACCTCAGGTGTAGTTTAACTTTTGCACCAATCACATGCAGACTGTTATTTTGATGTTGTCATTATCAGCATCACATCATCTAAATAATTTTATCTCCTCCGGCTATGCTTTTAGCTTTGCAATGAACACCTCTCTCTCTCTCTCTCTCGCTCTCTCTCTCTCTCTTTCTCTCTCTCTCTCGCTCTCTCTCTCTCTCTTTCTCTCTCTCGCTCTCTCTCTCTCTCTCTTTTTTTTTTTTAGGGCAAAGGATGCTTACCAAAACAAAGACATACTGACACAATAACTTTTCAACCGTTTTCATTTCAAAGAAACAACTCGTCCCATGCTTGTTCTAGTGCACTTCATCAGAACAGACACACACGAAGGGTCTTACCCACGATTATTATAGAAGGATGGACTGACGGCATTTTTAAGTGTCTGGTGGCAGCCGCGGGTAGAACAGATTACGTTCAATTGCTATGAGTTCCGTTAGCTCTGTGTCTCCTGATGCTGATGAAACTACATACTGTGCTGCTCACCGAGTGTGTCAGTGTTGCGTGCACATTAAAGGAAGCACAGAAAGAGGATCTTTGTCTGTGGCCACAGCAGGAAGCATCAGAGAACAGTGTTTCTTAAACGGTCTATTCCTATGTTGCATAAGACAAACCTCCTCGGCCGCATAGCAATTTGACACTTTCTTATTGGTAATAGTGTTTAATCTATTTTTATTGATTCCTTTTTTTGCTTGACGTACCCATCTCTCTTTAAATAAAATACTGATTAACACCTTGGTGACTCTGCCCTTGTGACTCTTGTGGTGCCATGTGTTCACTGCATCATTTTATCTATAAGGTTCAGGTGTGGCCCCACACTAGTGTGGGGCCAATTCATATTTGATGTTTGCTTACTTTTAATCTTTCAGCATGACCTTACATTGCTTAGATAGATGCTTCAAGTCCATGTGTAATAGAACAAAGGCGGTCTTATAAAGTGTCTTCTCCAGGTGCACAAATAAGGGCCTATTGTTAACTGTTGGCTGTATGGGAGACTCACTGAGTGTAGCAAGTCTGCACACACTAATTTCAGAAGTGGCCTTGGTGGATGAGAGCTGGAAGACATGAGATAAGGAGGGGAAGAACAGACAACTGCCCTATAAGAGAGACTGTACTGTATTGATCGGGGCACATTCAAGCACCTGGGCTTGGATGCGTCTGTTCATAAACATATATTAAAATCATGTGACAGTACTGTAAGAGATTTTTGTCTCATTCCTCATTTCTGTCAGAGTCGAATTAAATAATTGCCACGACACTAGTAAGCTAATTTGGTTTATCGTATCCGTCCTCATACTCTTCCCTGTTGCACGGTACAAAGAAAGAATTTGCTTAATCATGTGAAAGATTTAATTTGTTTTCTTGAGAAAACAAAACAAAAAAAACGTATATACAGATATGGCAGTGATATGTTTTATAAGAAATTGGTAGTGTTACAGCAGTCTCAAAAAGACTATTTTATGTTTAACTACTATCACTGTACCATTCTGTTTTCTCCACTTACTGTTATTATTCTGACCACTAGATGTCGCCATTAATAAGGGAAAGATGCCAGCGCGCTCACACAGCAGCGTTAACTATTGGCAGTGTAGCTGCTGTTAAGGGCTCTTTAACTAATTATATATAACTAGTGTAAAACAGTTATCAAAATAAAAGGAAAGCCTGGCCACATCAAAACATTACCTCTTGCATTAGATTTCGCCATTGTTTTGGAACAGTAAAAACAAAACAAAAAAATACATATATATATATTTTGCTATAGGAGAGTTGCATAAGAGCAGAGAAAAGAAGATTTGTTGTCTTACACGTTCCTTGCCCATTGACATAACAAAGGCAAGAAAATATGACAAGCTCTACTGATTAAGACGGGCGCATTTAGAGAATGAAAAAAAAACAGTGGTATATGGAGTATGCATCTGTAACGTTACATCTTGTGTGTGTGTGTGTGAGAGAGAGAGAGAGAGAGAGAGAGAGAGAGAGAGAGAGAGAGAGAGAGAGAGAGAGAGAGAGAGAGAGAGAGAGAGAGAGAGAGAGAGAGAGAGAGAGAGAGAGAGAGAGAGAGAGAGAGAGAGAGAGAGATGGTGTTCAAGGCAATGTATTACAGTACTTTTGTGGAAAGGCTGGTGTAAGGGTGTGTGCGCCAACCCTGGAAGGTTAATTTATTACTGTTTATTTCCCCATGCCAAAGGTAATGAGCAGAGGGATTAGTATTAACTGCCACCCAGTTCCTGGCAGGCTCTGGAGTGGGCCACCAACGGCCCTACGGCAGGCGGGCTGGCGGGCCTGGCTCTCTGGACCGACTCACACTGACACGAGCCAGATTCACAAAACTTTCTTAAAAAGAAAAAAAAAATCTTCTCACGCACAATTTTTTCACAACTACAGTCTTAGATATAAAAAGTTATGAAAGGATGTAATCTGTTTTATAACCGTTTCATTGAAAAGGTGGTGAAAAGGTAAGCCTCGTTTAAACTAATTTTGGATAATCAAGTTGCTATTTCAACATCTTTTAAGGTTTACCTACTATGCTTAACATTAAGCTTAACGTTGATTGCTGAGCTTTATGATGTCTGTTGAACATAAGCTAGCAAATTTGAGCTATAATTAATGGGCCTTTAGCCAGAAGAACGAGCTTAAAACATTTACTTGTTAGTTTTATTGCCCTAAAAGCTTTTCCCCAATTGTTTTCCAGACAAACATCGATGTTATTCCGCCACCAGACAAACAAAATGCTTTATTTTGATTCATGAGAATTTAAAAATGGCTCTCGTAAAAGCCCAAGTGTGGTGAGCATAATTAGCATAATGCTATCGCTATCTGGCCATTTCTTAAGATCTGTAAACTACTAAAAGACTCACTGACCGGTCGAGCGGTTAACGACGTCGCCTCGTGCTGCAGTACAACACTGGTTCGAATCCCGCAGCGGGCGGAAACACTACCGGTGGATTCCGGAAGTGACCGGAAGCGCGCAGATTCTCATAAATCTCTTCGGAGCGCGGGAAAAAGGAAGCAGAGCGCGCTTCCGGGAGGGGGTGACTACTGTAAACTAGTAAAACACTCGCAGGGCGTCGGCCCCTTTGGTCGAGCGGTTAGCGACGTCGCCCCGTGGTGCAGTACATCCCCGTGGTGCAGTACATCCCCGGTTCGAATTCCGCAGCGGGCGGAAATGTGCTCGGTTACAGATCTATTTTAAGAACACTTGAGTCCGACCCCCCTGGACTATGTGAAATGCTGCTAATCCTGTTAAAACAAACAACGACGGAAGTGTCCGAATAGCCACATCAAGCCCGTAGCACACTATATGGCACCCATTTCTAGTATACTAGGTCAAAATGTTCACAGTATGGAAAGATGTACTACACTAAACCTGCCTCGATGCGCGCTATTTTCACTGGAACGTCGAACGACTAGACACTAGTCCCCTCAGAAAATGGCGGGCTACGATGGAGATACAGAGGGTAGTTTCCCCGCCAGCCAAAAATTCTCAACCAAGATGGCGGACATTGTGGCGATCGTAATTCAGCCGCGTTTCAAATGCAAGTTAGTTGTACAAGGCTTATTTTGGATGTCGCCTTTATGAACAACAACACGTACCACTGACTTGTATATCTTCACTTGTCACAGCGCCTTTAAGTGGTGGAGATATAGCTTGCGCGAGCCGTTCACTTGCTGTCACTTCCTGTGGTCGACTGAGGATGGTACAGTAGCATTACGCTGCATAACTCGTACGTACTAAACAGTATGTAGT